>NW_024499318.1:141498-142215 GCF_017590055.1 Onychostruthus taczanowskii
CATTTTTTTGGGAACCCGGGGGCTCCGTGGGGGGGGGGGGGGGGGGCAAAGGGGCCCCCCCCCCCCCCCACCGAAGCGATGCTGTCACCCCGGCCGTGCCCGCGGGCTCTGGGGGTGCTGCCCGGGGCCACCGCGGGGGTTGTGCCCCCCACGCCCGGCCCCCGCGGGGCTGGCCGGCGGTGCCAGCCGGGCTGTCCAGCCCCGGTATCGGATCCTCCCGGAGGGAGGGGGCTTGGAGCTTATTTAACGTGCCCAGCCCGGCCGGGCGGGCGCACTCGCAGCACGGGGAGCTCAGGTGAGCACAGGTGACTCTGTCCCCCCACAAACCTCCCCTCAGGACCCCCCGGGCAGCCCCTGGGAGCCCCCCCCCCCAGATCCCCCAGTCCTGCTCGGCAGGATCACGGCGGGGGGTGGGGGATGTTTGGGGGTGGCACCGGGACAGGGGGGCTGGTGGGTGACGTGCTGGGGGTCCCGCAGCCGCAGCCATGGGATCGCAGCTGGAAGGGGCCATGGAGACCCTGATCAATGTCTTCCACCACTACTCGGGCAAGGAGGGGGACAAGTACAAGCTGAGCAAGAAGGAGCTCAAGGAGCTGCTGCAGAGCGAGCTGGGATGTTTCCTGGAGGTAACTGGGACCAGTTTGGCCCTTGGGGGGGGGGGGGGGGGTCCCCCTTTCCCCCTTCCCAGGGGGGAAAAGGGGCGGCCCCCCCCCAGGG
>NW_024499318.1:142587-155159 GCF_017590055.1 Onychostruthus taczanowskii
GCGGGGGGGGGGGGGGGGGGGGGGGGGGGGGGGGGGGGGGTGTCTCCCTTTCCCCATTCCCAGGGGGGAACAGCGGCTGCCCAGCCTCAGGGCTCACCCTGTGCCCCCCCAGACCCAAAAGGACGCGGGGGCCGTGGAGAAGATCATGCAGGACCTGGATGAGAACGGCGACGGGGAGGTGGATTTCCAGGAATTCGTGGTCCTGGTGGCCGCCCTGACCGTGGCCTGCAACACCTTCTTCTGGGAGAACGCCTGACGCCCCTCCTGCCGCAGCAGGGCGCGGGTTCCCAAAATCCAGAGCCCCCCCGGCACCCCCCCAGCTCACCCCCTCCGCTCCCCAGCATTCCCAGGGGATCCTGCTGGGATCCAGCTGCACAATAAAGGCACCGACCCTGCCCGAGGGGTGTTGTCAGCTCCTTCGTTCCCGCTCGGGATTCCTGCCCCGTCCCCCTGCGAGTGCCCCCCCAGGGAATATCCCACTGAGGGGTCACGGGGAAATGCCACCCCGGGTCACCCCGAGGGCCTGGAGACAGCCCTGGATCCACTCGGGATCCACAGCGGGATCTATACGGGATCCATATGGGATCTACCCTGGGATCCACCCTGGGATCCATACAGGATCCATACAGGGATCTACCCTGGGATCCACCCCGGGGTCCACCCTGGGATCCACGCCAGGATCTACCCTGGGATCTACACTGGGATCGACCCCAGGATCCACCCCAGGATCTATCCTGATATGCACCCAGGGATCCACCATGGGATCCATCCTGGAATCCACCTCAGGATCCACCCTGGGATCTACCCTGGAATCCAAACCAGGATCCACCCTGGGATCCGCCCTGGGACCCACCCTGGAATCCACACCAGGATCCACACTGGGATCCACCCCAGGATCCACCCCGGGATCCACCCCAGGATCCACCCCAGAATGCACCCCGGGATCTACCCCAGGATCCACCGCGGGGTCTACCCCAGGATCCACCCCGGGATCCACCCCGGGATCCACCCCAGGATCCACCCCAGGATCCACCCCAGAATCCACCCTGGGATCCACCCCGGGGTCTACCCCAGGATCCACCCCGGGATCCACCCACCCACCCAGGGCACGGGCGATCCCGGCCGGTGTCGGGCCGTGTGCCGCGGGAGCAGCGGGGTTTTGGGAAGGGGGTGACAGGCTGGGACTCGCCACAGGTGGCTCCGGAGGCGCCGGCACCGCGCCCGCGGGGCTGGAGGAACCGGTTGGGATCCACTGGGACGGGACGGTGGCCAAGGGCCCCGCCAGGGCCGCCAGCGCCATCATCCGCCCGCCATCCCGGTGAGCATCGGCCCTGCCCGGGAACGGGGCAGCTCCCAGGGGGTGGTGGGACACGGGAAAGGGTCAAGGAGCAGCTGGGCAACGTTCCCAGGGATGATTCCACTGACTCCGTAATTCCAGGAGTTCCACGACAACGGAACTGACAGAGGAGCTGGAAAAGCTGACACGGAACGCACAGCTCCACCGTTCCCTGGGATTCAGGGATCCCAGCATCCCGCGACTCCGTGATCCCACGAATGCGTGACTCCACGGCTCCCTGACCCCATGACTCCCTGGTCCCATGGTTCCATGACGGTTCCATGACGGTTCCATGATGGTTCCGTGCTGGTTCCATGCCAGTTCCATGACAGTTCCGTGCCGGTTCAATGACGGTTCAGCGGCGGTTCCATGATGGTTCAATGATGGTTCCGTGACAGTTCCATGATGGTTCCGTGGTGGTTCCATGCCAGTTCCGTGACGGTTCCGTGCCGGTTCAATGACGGTTCCATGACGGTTCCATGATGATTCCATAGCAATTCCATGCCAGTTCATGGCGGTTCCCTTACAGTTCCATGACGGCTCCGTGACGGTTCCGTGACGGTTCAATGACGGTTCCATGATGATTCCATAGCAATTCCATGCCAGTTCATGGCGGTTCCCTTACAGTTCCATGACGGCTCCGTGACGGTTCCGTGCCGGTTCCATGACGGTTCCATGACGGTTCCGTGACGGTTCCATGCCGCTTCCATGACAATTCCATGGCAATCCCGCGCCGCTTCCATGACGACACCGCTCTCTATGACGTCACCAGAGCTCCACCCCGATTCCCGCCAGAACGCTCCCGCCTCCCCCTCTGCCCCGCCCCTTTCCCCGCCCCCTCCGCTGCTGCACCAACCACCGCCCACCGAAGGGGGGGCTCGCGCAGCAGGGGGCGTGGCCGAGAGCGCGGCCGCCATTTCGGCGGGGGCGGGAGCGGAGCCGGCGCCATTTTGTCGCGGGCGGCTGAGGGAGAAGCGGCGGCGGCGGCGGGAGCGGGCGGAGCTCAACGCCAGCCCCGGCCCCGCGCCGGCCCCACACCGGCCCCGCATTCACCCGCCCGCCCGCCGGAGCTCACCGGAGACCTGGCGACCGTGTGCTTCGGTGAGTGAGCGGCCCGGCTGCGCGGGGGCGGGGCGCCGGGGGGGAGCCCCTGAGGGCCCGGGGGGTCCCCTCATGGCCCGGGGGTCCCCTCACGGTCCCCTCAGGCCCGGGGCTTTTCTCCCTGTCCGGGTTCCGGAGCCGGGCCTGAGGGGGGCGGAGCTGTTGGGTTTTTTTTTTCCCTCAGGATGAAAAACGCTTTAAAAACCACTTCAAATTGAAAAAGCTGCTCTATGTGAAAATAAAATTATTTTAAATAATGTAAAACAGGAATAAGGCTTTCTGCTGTCTCTATTTCTGGGTGCAAATCCTCTCAATAAAGCGGTTTTTTGAGGGTGTTGTAGAGTGAGCGCGTCCCGGCCGCCATCCACCCGTTAAATTTGCTGCTAATTATAAATTAAATTAATTAATCGATCTGCAGAGCTCGGAGGTTGGAACTCGGCGTGTTTCTGTAGCATCCAGCCCTGGGGGGGATTTAAATCCCTGCCCTGAGGGAGGTGGAATCTCGATGTTTTTAAAGGGTACGGTGATTTTGTGGCATCATCTTGGGTTTTTATTCCAAATTTTATTCCCTGGGCTCTTAAAATTGGGGTTTGCACCTTGGTCATGCTAAGAACATGGGAAATGTGGAGGTGTCACTGTGCTAAAAGCATTTGTGTGCTATTTACAGCTGGATTTTTTTGTGTTATTACTCAAAAAACCGATAAGGTGTTCACTGTAAAAAGATAAATTTTTATTAAAGGTAAATTAAAATAACTGCCTTGTATATGAAACCTGGTAGAGGGCTAGAAAACATTAAAAACACATAAATACAATACCTATACTTGCCTCACTCTTAGTTCTCTCCACAGAAAACAGAGGTTTTTTAATGTTTAATCATGTAAATATGTAATAATTGTATTAATTTGATGTCTCGGGTTCTGGTTTGCATCTTTGCTCTGTAGATTGCATTTGGTTTCCCTCTTGCTGCTGGATTTTTATATTATTCCTCCTAATATTGCTGAAGCATTCACTGTAAAAAGATAAATTTTTGGTTAGGGAGAAGTAAAGGAACTCCCTGATTTATTAAAACTGGGAGACGACTAAAAAACATTAAAAAATCCCAGAATCAGAACTGAAAAATCCTGGCAGAGGGCTAAAAATCACTGAAAAAAAATGAATCTATTACACATAACCTGCCCTAACCTTCATCTCCTCCACCCGGGGAGGCAGAACAGAAGGGATTTTTAGTATTTAGAGGTACAAATGCATAACAAATGTCTCATTTTTCCCTTTTGGGCCCTGTTTTTTTGCAGATTCTCTGAAGATGGCTGCACAGTCAGCACCGAAGGTCGTGCTAAAGAGCACCACCAAGATGTCTCTGAACGAGCGGTGAGGAAGCCAACAACGGCACCTTCAGCTCCTAAGAAATCATATATAATTTTTTTATTTTTTTATTATTTTTTTTTTTAAACTTAATTCTCACTATCCAAAATCCAAAACCCACCGTGGTTTCCGCCCTCTTTTAACCTCGTCCGGCGAGCGGGTGCCCTCCACACGCGCCCCGCCTTACCCTGCGGCACGCAAGGTTAAAAGGGCCGAACAAAACAAATCCCGGAGGGATTTCTCCGTGCCTTTTAGCGCCTCGTAAATCCGGTGGGATGTGTTGTAAGAGCAGAGACCAACCTCACACCCTCCCTGTCTCTCCCACATGTTTTGACATTGGTATTTTGGCTCTGCCGCCGCGCCCGAGGGTGCCACCCGCCCGGGTGGGCTCTGTAAGAGGCCGGCGGCGGCCTCGGAACCGGCCCGAAGGCCCTTCTGGGTCTTGTAAGAGGCAACAGCTTTGGCTTCACCTCCATCTCTCTCTGTCCTCCAGCTCTTCCCGTGGGTCATTCCGCTGGGTTTTTCCACGCGTGGCTCCTCCGTGACGACTAACGGGTGTCCCGCTCTCCCGCTGAGCGCGCTTTGGGATGGGGCAGCTCCTGCGCTGCAGGGAGGTGTGGCCCGAGCTCAGGGACGCCATGCTGGCTCCTTCCCTCCCTGTGAGCCCAAACTCCTCGTTTTTAAGGGGTGCATTTTGCTGTCCGGCTCCCTGGGTGCTGCTTTATTTACCGCCTCGCCGCGTGCTCGCTCTCGGATGGAGAAATTAAAACGCCACGTGAATTCCCGAGCGGCCTCGTTTCCTGGGTGGCACTCAGGAGATGCTCTGGGTGGTGGAATTTTGTACAGTCGTGGAACTGCTAAGGTTGGAAAAGGCTTTAAGGTGATCCCTTCCAGCCTGGCGCCGGAGGACGCCGAGCATGGCATCTTCCCAACCTACCTCCTGGCCTGGAATTTTTGACGCTTTTCCCAGATTTTTTTTTGGGGGGGGGTTGATTTGGCTTTTGCTGTCCTGTTCCTCCCCCACCCTGTCACGACCATCCCCGCTTCCTGCTGGTTGTCACCCCTTCTGCCATCTCTAAACCCACTAACCTCCGGCTTTCTCATTCCCACTGAAAACTTCCACCTCATTCCTGCCTCTCCGGGCCTCGCGGCCAGCGAGGGATCCGTAATCCCATAAGTGCCACTCTTTGCATAAGGTTCATGGGAGCTGGAGCCCCACTCGAGCACCGTGAAATGCCGATAATTGTGTGTTTAAAGCTTTAATTAAACCCCGTTTTATTCGACCTTGAAGCTTCACTAACATGCTGAAGAACAAACAGCCGATGCCGGTGAATATCCGGGCCACCATGCAGCAGCAGCAGCTGGCCAGCGCTCGAAACAGACGTCTGGCCCAGCAGATGGAGAACAGACCGTCTGTGCAGGCCGCTCTGAAGCTCAAACAGGTGAGGGGAAGGAGGATTTGGGCCTTGCAGGATGTGGAAAAAACAGCTCCGGAGAGAGAAAGAGGCCAGAGAAGGGAAGGGGATGGAGGGTGAGTGTGTGGGGAGCTGCTGGAGGAAAGGAGGTTTGGGGGGGACCTTGTGGCTCTCCACAACTCCTGACAGGAGGGTGGGGTTGGACACAGCGGGAGTTTTTTCCTGGGAAGGGTTGTTAGGCCTTGGCAGGGGCTGCCCAGGGAATTTTGGAGTGGCCATTCCTGGAGGTGTCCAGGGAGAGCCTGGATGTGGCACTCAGTGCCCTGAGCTGGGCTCGAGGTGGAGATTGGACTCAGTGGTCTGGGAAGTCTTTTCCAACCCAGAGACTTTTGGAATTCTGTAAAAAAAGTGTTGGGTTAGGCCTTGGCAGGGGCTGCCCAGGAAATTGTGGAGTGGCCATTCCTGGAGGTGTCCAGGGAGAGCCTGGATGTGGCACTCAGTGCCCTGAGCTGGGCTCGAGGTGGAGATTGGACTCAGTGGTCTGGGAAGTCTTTTCCAACCCAGAGACTTTTGGAATTCTGTAAAAAAAGTGTTGGAGAGTGTCCAGAGGAGGGACACGAGGATGGAGAAGGGCCACGTGAGGAGTGGCTGAGGGCACTTGGTGTGTCCAGCCGGAGCAGAGGAGACTCAGGGATCTGCAGCTCTGATCTCTGCTCCCTGGGACAGGGACAGGATCCGGGAATGGCTGGAGCTGTGCCAGGGGAGGCTCAGGATGGGTTTTAGGGAAAGGCTCTTCCCCCAGAGGGTGCTGGGCACTGCCCAGGCTCCCCAGGGAATGGGCACATTCCTGAGGCTGCCAGAGCTCCAGGAGCTGTTCCCAGGGATGCCCAGGGTGGGATTTTAGGGTGTCTGTGCAGGGGCAGGAGTTGGCCTGGATGATCCTGATGGATCCCTCCCAACTCAGAGCATTCCATGATCTTAAAACCAGGAGCTGTTCCCAGGGATGCCCAGGGTGGGATTTTAGGGTGTCTGTGCAGGGGCAGGAGTTGGCCTGGATGATCCTGATGGATCCCTCCCAACTCAGCATTCCATGGTCCTAAAGATGAGATACCTGGGAGGGACTGGCAGAAAATTCCACTTTTTACCTCAGATCAGTGACACGCTGTCGTTCCCTGCTTGTCGGTGGGGGTGTTGGGTGCTGGCTGTTGATGTCTCCTCTCTATTTTTCCAGACAAAAGGCTCATCCCGGGGTCCGGGAGCTGCTTCACCTCCCTAAAACCCCAGCCTCCCTCGGGAGCCGCTGCCGTGCTGCTTTTTCCCTGAGGAGCAGCGGGGCCAGCTCCCGTGCTGGCTGACTGGGAACGCAGGCCTGGGCTCCAGGCACAGCCCCAGCGCTTGGAGCGGCGTCCCTGCTGCGTCCCTGGGGACTGTGTCCCTGCGGCGTCCCCAATCCCAGATTGCTGCATGACTCCTGTCCTTCCCAAATCTTCTCTTCCAGAAGAGCTTGAAGCAACGCCTCGGCAAGAGCAACATCCAGGCGCGGCTGGGCCGGCCGGCGGGGACGCTGGCCCGAGGAGCCCTGGGGGGCCGGGGGCTGGCCCTGGGCCAGCGGGGGCTGCCCCGGGGGGCGCTGCGGGGCCGCGGCGCCCGGGCCATGATCCGAGGAGGGGCGGCGCTCCGAGGTCAGTGTGCCCTGCCGTCCGTCCCTTCCCCATCCCCCCCCCTCGGGCCGTTTTTCCGGGCTGAAATCCCGCTTTTGCGGCTTCTCCGCTGAAGGTCAAGGCCTGCTGCGCGGCGGGAGAGGGATCGCCCCCCGGATGGGCCTGCGGAGAGGCGGCATCAGGGGCCGCGGGGGCCCGGGAAGAGGCGGCCTGGGCCGGGGCGCCATGGGCCGGGGAGGGATCGGCGGCAGAGGTGAGTGCCCTGGGAATGACGGGAGCAATCCAGCTGGGATCCTTCCCTCCTGCAGCCCCAAGAGTTCCAAGCCTGCAATTCAAACTTTTACCCAAGAGCTGGTTAGTTTAAAACTGAAGCTCAGCAGGGGTGGGAGGGGAAACCCATGAGCCATATTGTTGGGAATTCTTCACGAGGTTTGATTGTGTTTCTCACAAGGCTGGTTTATTATGATATATATATATTAAAATACTACCAAAAGAGAGAAAAACATTATCAGAAGGCTTGAAAAAACAAGAATAGAATAACAAAACTTGCAGCTCTCAGAGTCCCATGCAGCTGCATCTGTGATTAATTAAAAACACCTAACATGCCCCAATCACAGTTTCTCACAAGGCTGGTTTATTATGATATATATATATTAAAATACCACCAAAAGAGAGAAAAACATTATCAGTAGGCTTGAAAAAACAAGAATAGAATAACAAAACTTGCAGCTCTCAGAGTCCCATGCAGCTGCATCTGTGATTAATTAAAAACACCTAACATGCCCCAATCACAGCTGGCACCCGTTGCACTCCACAGCAGCAGATACTCTTTCCTCAAGAGTGAACAACCCTAGCAAAAGATTTTTCCTAAAACACCATGGTAACACCATACTGCTGCTAGGCTGGGATTGAGGAACCCTCAGGAAGTTCCCAAATCCTCTGGGTGATGAGAAGGAGGTCGGGAGGCGGTGACGACCGCTGGCTGTCCCCCCGCAGGGCGCGGCATGGCCGGGCGCGGCCGGGGCGGCTTCGGCGGGCGCGGCAGAGGCCGGGGCCGCGGCAGAGGCTCGGCGCGCCCCGCGCTCACCAAGGAGCAGCTGGACAACCAGCTGGACGCCTACATGTCCAAGACCAAGGGACACCTGGACGCCGAGCTGGACGCGTACATGGCACAGACGGATCCCGAGGCCGCCGACTGACCGGCCGGGACTGCCGGGGGGGGGGAACTCGTCCCGATGGGAAATTCAGACTTAGTGTGTTCTTCGATGTTTTGATACTCTCTGTTGTATTAAACTTTTTTTGGATTGTTCTTTTCCGGGGATTTTTTTTTTCACTCTGGGGAAACGAGGACGGGATGAATCCGCTGGTGGCAGCGCCAGGGATGCAGCCGTGGCTTGGGGAGAAGATCTCTGTGGGCCTCTGGAGCTTCGTGGTTTTTGGGTTTTGGGATGGGCGTTTTGGGTTTTGGGATGGGTGCTTTGGGTTTTGGGATGGGTGTTTTGGGTTTTGGGATGGGAGTTTTGGGTTTTGGGATGGGCGTTTTGGGTTTTGGGATGAGTGTTTTGGGTTTTGGGATGGGGGTTTTGGGTTTTGGGATGAGGGTTTGGGTTTTGGGATGAGGGTTTTGGGTTTTGGGATGGGTTTGTTGGATATTTAGAATCCCCTTGTGCTTTTTGGGACGGCCACGTTCCCAGCTGGAGTGTAACCCCCCTAAAGCCAAGTCCAGCCTTGCCAGCAGGAAGAGCCTGACTTTGGCTGTTGTTCTTCTCCCAAATCCTTTTTGTTCTGCACCAAAAATCCCCGTGGGGTTGGGGCAGGTGAGAATCTTCCCTGTTTTAGTGGATTTTGGGGGGTTGGAGTTCTTTTGGCGCCGTGTTTCTTTGTGGTTCAAGTGTTTGTTTAAAGAAATGAGAGGCAGGGACAGAAAATTCAGCCAGGACAGGGAAGTGGAAATGCCTCTTTTCCAGAACAGGCTCCAAAATCCATCATTTTTCAAAAAAAAAAAAAAGACAAATTTTTGAAACCCAGTGTGACTAAAGGCTCCAAAATCCATCATTTTTCAAAAAAAAAAAAAAAAGACCAATTTTTGAAACTCAGTGTGAATAAGTGGTCTGTGCTTTTATCACCCACCCCTTCCATGCAGCGTTCCCGGGGGATAACCGGGACCGGGACCCGCGGTGTTCCCGGTGTATGACCGGGACCGGGACCCGCGGCGTTCCCGGTGGGAGCAGGACCGGGACCGGGACCCGCGGCGTTCCCGGGGGATAACCAGGAACGGGACCCGCGGCGTTCCCGGTGGGAGCAGGACCGGGAACGGGACCCACGGCGTTCCCGGGGGATAACCGGGAACGGGACCCGCGGCGTTCCCGGTGGGAGCGGGACCGGGACCGGGACCCGCGGCGTTCCCGGTGGGAGCGGGACCGGGACCCGCGGCGCTCCCGGTGGGAGCGGGATCGGGACCGGGACCCGCGGCGTTCCCGGTGGGAGCGGGGCTCGGCGGCGCCGGGGGCGGGGCCCGTCTGGGGGCTCCTGCCGTGAAAGCGCGGCCGCGATTGGCTGGCGGGGCGAGGCCCGGCTGTCACGGGCGCTGCCATTGGCCGCGGCGCGGCGGCGCCTCACGCGCTCCGGCCGCTCCTTTTGTTATTGTAGGGACGGAGTTGGGAAAGGGCCGAGGGAGCGGGAACGGGACCGGGGAGAGGGCCGGGAGGAGGAGGAGAGCGCCGGGAGGAGGAGAAGAGGGCTCAGAGAAGGCGGGGGAGGCTCAGGGAAAGGGCTGACAGAAGGAGGGTGAGGCTGAGGGCAGGAGGAAGGGGCTGAGGGAAGGGCAGAGGACTGAGGGAAAGGCTGAGGGTGGGAGAAAAGGGCAGGAGGCTGAGGGGGAGGCGGAGGGCTCAGGGCAGGACAGGGGGCTGAGGGAAGGGCAGGGAGCTGAGGGAAAGGCTGAGGGTGGGAGAAAAGGGCAGGGAGCTGAGGGGGAGGCGGGGGCTGAGGGAAAGGGCAGGGAGCTGAGGGAAAGGCGGGGGCTGAGGGAAAGGCAGGGGCTGAGGGCAGGACAGGGGGCTCAGAGCAGGGCAGGGGGCTCAGGGCAGGGCAGGGGGCTCAGGACACGGCAGGCAGGAGGCTGCAGGCACGGCAGCACCGCCCTGAGCCGGAGGAGATGCGGCGGGAGCCGGGCCGCGAGTGACGGTGAGGTGAGTGGAGCCCGAGCCATCATCCGTCCCCTGCCGGTCCCCGCTGTGTCCCCTCCTTGAAGCCTGTCACCCCTCAGAACCCCTGCGCCGTCCCTGTCGCCTTCCCATGCGCCGTGGGTGTCCCAGGGACACCCCAGGACAAGCTTTGGGACAGGGATCAGCCGGGGGTTCTCCTGGCAGGGCGATGTGGGTGAGGGTCTGGCCCCGCTGAGCCCAGCTGGCCCCAAACCTGAGCTCTGCAGAGGGACGGGGATGGCTCCGACCCTTCCAGGCTTCCCTGGAGCAGCCTTGGGATGCAGCCCCTGGAGCTGGGGTGGGAGCAGACTTCCACTGCCTTTACCCCCAAAACACGAAGCAGAGAATGGGCAGGGGTCCCGGCAAGGAGCAGGGATGAGACCCCCGGGATGAACCCCAGAGCGTGGCGGGGGGCTGAGGGTCGCACCCCCACCACGGGGGGCTCCGTGGGGTCCCTCAGCATCCCTGGAAGTGTCCCCATCCCGAGCTGGCATCCTGGAGGAGCCGGGCACGGGGGGACACGGGGGGTGCTGGCAGGACACTCAGGCTCCCTCGCAGTCCCAGATAAGGAGCGGAGAGCCGCGGTTTGTTGTGTCTGCCGCCATCCCAAGGATTTTCCGAGGCTCTGGAGCGCTGCATCCAGGCTCTGGCGTGAGCAGGCTCTGGCAGGGAGGCAGGAAAAGGAGAAGCCGGGGAGAGACAGGGGTTAAGGAGCGGCGCCAGGCTGGGCTCTGTTTAGTCTGGCCTCGGCGGCGGCTGCGGGAGCCGCTCCGTCCCCGTGGCACCGGGCACGCCAGGCTGGGGACACCGCTGTCCCCGAGCCTGATGCCACCATCCAGCTCTGGCTCTGCTGTTATGGGGAGCTGGGGACACGCCGAGTGTGTCCTGTCACCTCACCCCCTCCCCAGCTTCCCCAAACTCTGGGACTCAGGTCGCGCCATCAGCCAGGGACCACAGAGCCCAGGCTTTGGGTGACAGATGGCTTTGTCACCTGGAGAGTGCCACCTTCCCGGTGCCACACACGCCAGCTGCGCGGTGTCCCCTGCAGCAGGGTGGCACGCAGGGTGACACGCAGGGTGGCACGCAGGTTGACATGCAGGGTGACACGCAGGGTGGCACGCAGGTAGACACGCAGGGTGGCATGCAGGGTGACACGCAGGGCGACACGCAGGTTGGCATGCAGGGTGACATGCAGGGTGGCACGCAGGGTGGCATGCAGGGTGACATGCAGGGTGACACGCAGGGTGACACGCAGGGTGACACGCCGTGCCTTGCAGGGCCGCAGCGCCATGTCCCTGGGCAGCGACAGCGGCCCCGGCATCGTGCACAGCCTGCTGTGCCACCGGCAGGGAGGGGACAGCGAGGCCTTCGCCCGCCGCGCCATCCAGAGCCTGCTCAGGAAGCTGAAGGAGAAGAGGGACGAGCTGGACGCGCTGGTGGCCGCTGTCACCTCCGGCGGGGCCCAGCCCGGCCAGTGTGTCACCGTGCAGCGCACCCTGGACGGGCGGCTCCAGGTACCGCGGGATGGGGGGCACGCACAGGTAGACCCTCCCCAAGTTTGGGGGTGCCCCGGGAGCCCCCTCCGCTGGGCTGGATGCCCTGCCCGCATCCCCCTCCCCTCCGCGGCATCCCCCGCGCCGCCCTGCCCCGTGAGTCAGTGTCTGGCGGCCGGGGGGAGCGGGGAGGGGGGGATTTGTTATGTCTGGAGCCGGGAGGCGCGGGGAGACCCCCGGCCTGGCGCCAGCCCTGCGCTGGGGGGGCTGGGGGGCATCCCGCTGAGCCCCCCACCCCATATTCCCCCACAGCGACCCCCCAGGACCCCCTGCTCCATCCCGAGGGCCCCCCGGCACAGCCCCCCCCGCAGAACGGGTACCCCAAACCACCCCACCACAGTGAGTATGGGGGTACCCCACTGCCCCCCCAAACCCCCTTGGGGGGACCCTCCTTATGTCCCTCTGTGTCCCCCTGCAGGTTCACCGCTGAGCTGGAGCAGTGCCACCATCTACACCCCGAATTTGGGGGGGTCACAGCCCCCCCCACCACAACACCCCGGCAGCCAGAGCCACCCGCAGCCCCCCCAGCACCACCCCAACCACTGCTGTAGGTTTGGGGGGCACGGGGCGAGGTCTGGGGGGGTCTTCAGTGTGCTGACCCCCTCTCTGCCCCTCTCAGGGCCCCCCGTGCTCCAGCCCCCCGTGTCCACCCACCCTGGTGAGTGCCCCCCGCCCTCCTTAGCACCCTTGGGGTGCCGTGACCCCCCTAAAATCCACGTGCCCCCCAATGCAGGGCCGGAGTTCTGGTGCTCCATCGCCTACTTCGAGCAGGACGTGCAGGTGGGGGAGATCTTCAAGGTGCCCTCGAGCTGCCCCACCGTGGTGGTGGACGGCTACGTGGACCCCTCGGGGGGGGCCCGCTTCTGCCTGGGGCAGCTCTCCAACGTGCAGCGCTGCGCCGCCAGCGAGAGGGCACGGTGGGTGGGGGGGCACGGGGG
>NW_024499318.1:155219-179651 GCF_017590055.1 Onychostruthus taczanowskii
CTAGCTAGGGGCTCTGGGGGCTCTGGGGGCTCCGGGGGTCCGTGCTGAGGCTCTCCCCCAGGCTGCACATCGGCAAGGGCGTGCAGCTGGAGCGGCGAGGCGAGGGCGACGTGTGGATGCGCTGCCGCAGCGAGCACGCCGTGTTCGTGCAGAGCTTCTACCTGGACAGGGAGGCGGGCAGAGCCCCCGGCGACGCCGTGCACAAGGTGTACCCCGGAGCACACATCAAGGTCGGGGCTCCCCGGGGGTCCCCAGGGCTCCCCGGGGGTCCCCAGGGGTTCCCAGGGGGTCCCCAGAACCTGGAGGGGGCGGGGGTGGGTTCTGTGCGCGGATTTTCGGAGGTTCTGGCCGGCGTGGCAGGACCCCAGGGATGGAAGGAGCCCCCAAAGGGGATCCCCCCCACCCCGCTCAGGGGTTCCCCCCCGTGTCCCCCCAGGTGTTTGACCTGCGGCAGTGCCACCGGCAGATGCAGCAGCAGGCGGCCACCGCCCAGGCCGCGGCCACCGCCCAGGCCGCCGCGGTGGCCGGCAGCATCCCCGGGCCCGGCTCGGTGGGCGGCATCGCCCCGGCCATCGGTGAGTGACCGCAGCGGCGACAGCACGCCGCGGGGCTGTCCCACCCCCCCCGTGCTGACGGTGTCACCCCCTCCCCAGGGCTGTCGGTGGCCGCGGGGCTCGGCGTGGACGACCTGCGGCGCCTGTGCCTCGTTAGGCTGAGCTTCGTTAAGGGCTGGGGGCCCGACTACCCCCGGGCCAGCATCACCTGCACGCCCTGCTGGATCGAGGTGCACCTGCACCGCGCCCTGCAGCTGCTGGACCACGTCCTGCACGCCCTGCCCGACGCCCACGCCTGACTCCTGGAAGGGGCAGCCAAAAAAAAAACACAAAAAAACGGCAAAAAAAAAAAAAAAAGGCCAAAAATGTGTTGGTTTAACGGTTATTTAATGGATTGGGTCAGTGCTTGTGGCCTGGGTGTAGTGCGGCCCTCGGTGCTGATTTCCACCTCCTGCTTTAACTTTTGTATGAAAATAAACCAAAAGAAAAGATTTTTAAAAGCCGAAACAACAAGGTGGAAGGACCAACACCACGTTGTTTAAACCGTTATTTAATGGATGGGGTTGGAATCTGTGGCCTGTGACGGATGCTCAGCAGTGCAGTTGTGCCGCCAGATGCGCCGCCAGATGCGTTTCCAGATGTGCATCCAGCTGTGCGCAAGTCCCTTGGGACTACATTTCCCACCAGCCCCCGCGGCGCGCACCGGAAGCGGCCGCTCCCCCTCCCCGCGGACTCGGTTTCCCAGCAGCCCCTGCGGCGCCCGTGGCCAAGATGGCGGCGGGGAGCGGCCCCGGGGCGCGGGAGCTTTTTGCTGAGGGGCTCCTGCAGTTCCTGCGGCCCGCCGTGCGACAGCTCGACCGCCACGTCCACAGCGTCAGGTCCGGGCACGGAGAGCGGCCGCGGAGAGCGGCAGGCAGCGGGGCAGGACGGGCCGGGAGCGGGGCGGGGCGCGGCGGGCCGGGCTGCAAGGCTGAGGGGCAGGTAGAGCCGGGGAGGGCTGTTCTGTGGGGCTGAAGGGCTTTGGGGGTGCGTGAGGGTGAATTTTGGGGGTGCGTGAGGGTGAATTTTGGGGCTGAAGGGCTTTGGGGGTGCATGAAGGTGAATTTTGGGGCTGAAGGGCTTTGGGGGTTCGTGAGGGTAAATTTTGGGGCTGAAGGGCTTTGGGGGTGCGTGAGGGTGAATTTTGGGCTGAAGGGCTTTGGGGGTGCGTGAGGGTGAATTTTGGGGCTGAAGGCCTTTGGGGTTCGTGAGGGTGAATTTGGGGCTGAAGGGCTTTGGGGGTGCGAGAGGGTGAATTTGGGGCTGAAGGGCTTTGGGGGTTCATGAGGGTGAATTTTGGGGCTGAAGAGCTTTGGGGGTACACGAGGTGGGCAGTTCTTGGGGTTGGTGGCCGGGGGTTCTGAGCATGCAGGTCCCATACTGGGGGGACACAGGCGGATTTGGGGCGTGGATCCGGGGTCTCACCTGTCCCCCTTGCACAGGGAGAGCCAGGTGGAGCTGCGGGAGCACATCGACAGCCTGGCCACAGGTGAGCCAAAGCCGGGGGGGTCCACCCCTGTCCCCCTCAGCGTCAGGGCACAGGGGGCTCACCCAAACCCCTCCCCAGAGCTTTGCCGCATCAACGAGGACCAGAAAGTGGCGCTGGACCTCGACCCCTACGTGAAGAAGCTGCTGAACGCCCGGCGCCGCGTGGTGCTGGTCAACAACATCCTGCAGAACGCCCAGGTGAGGGGGCGCAGCGGGGTGGGGGTCCCGGAGCCCCCCTCAGCTGCTCACAGGTGACTTTTGCCGCGTGCAGGAGCGGCTGCGGAGGCTGAACCACAGCGTGGCCAAGGAGACGGTGCGGAGGAGAGCCATGCTGGAGGCCGGGGGCTACCAGGGCAAGTGACCAGCCAGGAGAGCAGGTGACCAGCCAGGGGAGCAGGAATCCCTGTTTATCCCAGCTCAGGAATTGAGGGGATGTCCCCCATCACCTGCAGCTGAGGGACCCGGGACACTCCGAGCCGTGTTCCCGGATTTGTGGGCGCTGGAATAAAAGTGACTGAGAGTCCGTGATGTTCCCACGTCCCTGAGGGGCCTTGGGGACAACAGAGCCGGGCAGGTGCTGCCAGGGGGGTCTGGGCACCTCCAGGTTGGATTTGGACACCCCCAGTGGAATTTGGGAAGCCCAGGTGGGATTTGGGCTGCCTCAAGTGGGGTGTGGGCAGCCCCAGGTGGCTCCTTCAAGTCTTGGATCCTTCTGCTGCTGCCTCAGCTGCCTCATTCCCATCTATCCCACATGGACCTGAGCAAGCAGGACACGCTGGAAAAGGGGGACACTTTAATGTGCAACGTACAAAACGGGGACAGGGGACAGGGACACGTCAGGTGACAGAGCAGGGACCCCCAGGCCGGTGTCCCCTCACCTGCTGCAGGCAGCGCAGGTGTCACTCCTGCGTCTCCATGCTCTCCTCCTCCTCGCCCGCCGCCGGCTCCTCCTGGTTCTCCTCCTCCTCCTCCCCTTCCTTCTTCTCCGGAGGTTTCTCGTACGCCTTCTCCGACGGCGTCACGATCACCCCGTCCCACGTGGACATCTCGGAGGCCAGGTCTGCCCCAAGAGGTGACCCTGGGCGCCCGCTCGGGGGGACCCCAGCCCCGTCCCCACCCGGACACCCCCGCAGCCCCACTCACAGCTGGCGTCACCCTCCTGTCCCAGGATTTTCCGGTACCCTCCGTGGGACAGGATGCGCACGAGGGTCTGGGCGGTGTAGCACACCATGTCCTGGGGACAGGGACGGGTCAGTGTGGGGACAGGGACGCCCCCTGAGCCCCCTGGCCTTCGGGGACCCCTCCTCACCTGCTGCTCCAGCGTCATCACCGTGTGCACGCGGAAGTTGCCGCTCTCGCACGGATCCGTGATGCCGACGGAGCCGGGCAGGAAGAGCCCGGCCGCCAGGATCTGGAGGCAGCGCCTGCACAGAGATATTCTGGGTTAAAACTGGATCCTTCCAGCAAAAACACCACCAGGACATCCCAGCTGGAGGAGCTGGATTTGTCTCCCAGTCAGCCAGTGAGATTCCAATGGTTTTGCCAGGAAAACGGAGCCGCAACGGGAATTTCTGCACTGGGGATGCCACGGACCTGTAGGCGATGTTGAGGGCCAGGGGCTGCCGGGTGGGATTGTTCATCACGGCGTAGTGCCCCTGGAGAGGAAAGGAGCAGGAATTAGGGCAGGAAGAACAGAAGAATCCCAGCCTGGGGCAAGAATCCCAGCTCCTGCCGGGATCAGGATCGGCACCACAGCGGTGACCTCACCAGCAGGTCCAGGATCCAGGGCGTGAGCGGCTCGAAGCCGGGGAAGCGAATCCTCAGGTCCTTGAGCAGCCGGATCAGGACCTTCACCCTGGAGCAGAGGCAGGAGGAGGCTCAGTCCCACACCGGGACTGCGCTCCGTGTTCTCGGGAATGAGGATCTGGATCCAGAAGGAGGATCTGGATCCAGAACAAGGATTAGGATCCAAAAGGAGGATCTGGTTTCAGAATGAGGATCTGGATCCAGGAAGAGGATCTGGACCCAGAATGCCAGAATGAGGATCTGGACCCAGGATGAGGATCTGGATCCAGGAAGAGGATCTGGACGCAGAATGAGGATCTGGCCCCAGGAGGAGGATTTGGATCCAGAATGAGGATCTGGATTCAGAATGAGGATCTGGACCCAGAAGGATTTGGATCCAAAACAAGGATTTGGATCCAAAATGAGGATCTGGACTCAGAAGGGGGATTTGGATCCAGAACAAAGATTAGGCTCCAGGAGGAGGATTTGGATCCAGAACAAGGATTAGGATCCAGAATGAGAATCTGGACCTAGGAGGATTTGGATCCAGGAGTTGGATCTGCACCCAGAAGGAGGATTTGGATCCAGAACAAGGATTTGGATCCAGGAGGAGGATCTGGACCCAGAAGGAGGATCTGGACCCAGGAGGATTTGGATCCAGAACAAGGATTTGGATCCAGGAGTAGGATCTGGACCCAGAAGGAGGATTTGGATCCAGAACAAAGATTAGGATCCAGGAGGAGGATTTGGATCCAGAATGAGAATCTGGACCTAGGAGGATTTGGATCCAGGAGTAGGATCTGGACCCAGAAGGAGGATTTGGATCCAGAACAAGGATTTGGATCCAGGAGTTGGATCTGGACCCAGCCCTGGCTCCGCGGGCCCCGGACTCACGTGGACTGCGAGGCGTTCTCCTCGAACCACCGCGCGTGCCGGATGGCGGCCAGGGCGCTCTGCAGCACCTTGATGTCCACTGCAAGAAGCAGAAATTCCCGGTTTTCCCAGGCGGCCGCGGGCACCGCGGAGGCTCCGGGCGGGAGGCGCGGCCGGGCGCTCACGGTGCAGCTCCGGGTCCAGCTTGCGCAGGTTGGGCGGCACCGTGGTGATCAGGATCTTCACCGTGGCGTCGGCTGAGCTGATCTCGAAGCCGGTCTCGTTGGTCAGCATGGTCAGGACTGCAAGGAAAGAGCGGGAATTGCGCCCGGAGGGGCCGGGAATCTCCACGGGAACGCGGCCTGGAGCGCGGCCTCACCTTCGCTGGGGTCCTGCGCCCGCAGGCTCTCCACCACCTTGTTCCCCAAGGCTGCCACGGCTTCCACTGGGAAAAAGGAGAAGGAAAAGGAGGAGGAGAAGGGTCGGAGCGGGGCCTGGCTCCGAGGGTTGCTGTGATCCCGCCAGGGTGGCACTCACAGGTGGGCAGGATCTTCAGGATCACCACCAGATCCGCCACGTTGTGCCCCGTCGTCATCGTCCCCTTCTTGTAGGAGCCCACCTGGCGAACCTCCTCGATTTGCTGGTGGAAAAACAACCCAAAATCCCGGGAATTCAACCCACATGGTGCGTTTGGGGGCTCAGCACTGAGCCTCTACCCACTCTGGGTTCTTGTAGGAGCCCACCTGGCGAACCTCCTCGATTTGCTGGTGGAAAAACAACCCAAAATCCCAGGAATTCAACCCACATGCTCCATTGGGGGGCTCAGCACTGAGCCTTTACCCGCCCTAGGTTCTTTTAGGAGCCACCCTGGCAAACCTGGATTTGCTGGTGGAAAGACAACCCAAAATCCCGGGAATTCAACCCACATGGTGCGTTTGGGGGCTCAGCACTGAGCCTCTACCCACTCTGGGTTCTTGTAGGAGCCCACCTGGCGAACCTCCTCGATTTGCTGGTGGAAAAACAACCCAAAATCCCAGGAATTCAACCCACATGCTCCATTGGGGGGCTCAGCACTGAGCCTTTACCCGCCCTAGGTTCTTTTAGGAGCCACCCTGGCAAACCTGGATTTGCTGGTGGAAAGACAACCCAAAATCCCGGGAATTCAACCCACATGGTGCGTTTGGGGGCTCAGCACTGAGCCTTTACCCGCCCTAGGTTCTTTTAGGAGCCAACCTGGCAAACCTGGATTTGCTGGTGGAAAAACAACCCAAAATCCCGGGAATTCAACCCACATGCCGCGTTTGGGGGTTCAGCACTGAGCCTTTACCCACCCTAGGTTCTTTTAGGAGCCACCCTGGCAAACCTGGATTTGCTGGTGGAAAAACAACCCAAAATCCCAAGAATTCAACCCACATGCCACATCTGGGGGCTCACCATCGAGCCTTAACCCACCCTGGCCAGGAGCATCCTCCCATTTTCCAGTCCCAGCACTCTGGGCCTCGCCCAGCACCTCCCCACGGAGCTCTTTTCCCAAGCTCTGCACTCACCACCTCGAACGTCCCCGGTGCCACGATCAAATTATCGATGACGTTGTTGATCTTGGTCACCAGGGACAGGATGGAAGCCTGGGAAGGAACAGGATCACCCAGGAATAACCCCACTGCAGAGCACAGAATCCACATTATTCCCCACAGTGCTAATTCCAGAGAACTAACTAATTTTTCCACCCCTCCTGAAAAACTTTGGATTCCCCGAGCCCCATCTTGAGGATCTGGGGGAATTTTGGGCGCGGCACCTGCTCGGCAGCGGTGGGAGCCAGGTCCTGGTTCCTCTTGAGCAGCGCCTCGCTGAAGGCCGTCTCGTCTGCCGCGGGCTTGACGCGGGGAAAAGCCATCTCACACTGGAAGGGGACACAATTCCCACTGGGATTTCATCCTGCCGGCCTCCAGGAGCTGCAGGGGCGTCCAGCAGCTCCCACCTCCGGAGGTTTTGATGAAGTTTATTAAAGAATTTTTTTAATGAACTCATTAATCCCCCGTTGTCTGCAGCCACAGGGCCTTGGGGTGACCTGTCCACAGGGAATTTGGGAAAGGGGGATTTCCTGCTGGGAAAGGTGGGAAACAGGTACATGAAACACCTGAGGGAAGTAGGGGCATCGCCCTGAGGAGGGACACACACCTCACTCCAGGGATTTACCAGTCCCAATCCCAAAAACCCCAATCCCAAAATCCCCAATCCCAAAAATCCCAATCCCAAAAACCCCAATCCCGGAGCGATTTGTGCCATTATTCCTCGCCTGGATCCCATTATCCCGTTTACCCTCTAGCGTGGGTTTTTTACTGATCCACCAGCGTTTTTTAGGGAATTCATTCAATTCAGCCACACCACGAGAACCCAAACCCCGCAAATCAGAGCTGGGGGGAGGGGGGGGTATCGTTAAGCCTGGAAAAATCCCGGAAAATTCCCGGGAATCGCCCTCGGGGCGGGGGTTACTCACGACATAGAAATCGAAGGGGATGTGGGGCACAAAGGGCCGGAACCTACAGGGGAGAGAAAACCCCAATTCACTCCCTGGGCCCCCTCCCGCCCCTGTCGCGACATGCAGGGCCCGGCCCGGGCCTGCAGCAGCACCGGACCGGCGCCGGGACTCGCCTGGAACCGAAGCGGCCGCCGCGGCCGCGGCCTCGATCGCCCCTGCGGGGAGAGAACGGGAGCGGCGGTGACGGGGGGCTCCGACCCCCGCACCCCGATCCTGCCCCCCGGTGCTCCCCGGTGCCTCTCGGGGTCCCCCCATCCCCGGTTTCGGTGCTGGCCTCCCCCAGCCCCGGTTCCCCTTGGTTCTCCCCGCTCCCGCCGCTCTCTTCCCGTTCCCCACCCGCTCCAGGTGTCTCCCCGGTCCCGCGGCCCTCACTCCCGGTGTGTCCGGTGCCCCGTGGTCCCCCCAGGCCCAGTTCTCCCTCCACTTCCCCCCTTCCTCCCCTAATCCCGGTATCCCCCCGGTGCCGCTGTCCGCCCGGTCGCTCCCGCCAAGGTCCCGGTCCCGGTGTCCCCTCGGTGCCACCGTCCCCACCTCATGTCGCCGCCGCTCCCGACAATGAAGCGCCGCTCGCAGACCCCGCAGCAACCCGCCCGCTCATTGGCCGCCGCTCTCCCCCAGCCCGCCCCTCACGGTCGCTCCCCCAACAACCATTGGTGAAGCGGCGCGTCAATCAGAGAGGGAAGCGGCCAATGGCGGCGCGCGCCGAGCGGCCGCTGGAGGGGGCGCGGAGCCCATGAATGGAGCGCGTGCATCACGCCCATAAGGCGCCCGGCCCGCTTTGCCCGCCAGCAGCAGAGTGGCGCAGCGGGAGCGTGCTGGGCCCATAACCCAGAGGTCGATGGATCGAAACCATCCTCTGCTAACAAGACTTTTTCTTTCCTTTTTTCTCCCCACGCGCGGTTTGCTTTGCTCGTTTAAAGTTTTTTATTCGCTACGTGAGCTTCCCTGATGCTCGCGCAGGTTTGCCTCGCGCCGCGAGCCGGCAGCAGCGTGGGGTTACCGGTGTCACGGGTGTCACCCCACCCGCGTCCACCCGCGTCCCCGGGAGTTGCGGGTGCGCCGCGGCCGGACCATTGCGCGCGTCCCCGCAACCAAGTGCGTCCCCGTGTGTGTCCCCAACCTCTGCCCGTGTCCCCCGAGGGCTGCCAGTGTCCCCGGCAGCCGCGCACCCCCGAGTGTCACCCCCCTGCCGTGGGGCTGCCCTGACCCCTCCGCGGGGCAGAACCCCCCACGGAGGAGGGGGACCAGAGGTGTCCGAGCCCCTCCGGGTCCCCCAGCGCCGCGCGAAGGCTCCGGAGCTGCGTGGCGACAGCGTGGGCTCCGCGGGTCGCGATGTCCCCGCACCCTAACGAGCTCCTCGTGTCTCAGCGCCCCACGCGTGACCGGGTCAGCAGCGGCACCCGGGCGGTGGCGACACCGGAGCGGGGACAGATCCCACGGGTGGGAACGTCCCCACCCACCGGCGGGCGGCCCCATCCGCCGCCCATCCCGGCTGGAATGCCGTGGGAGGTGGGGGCAGCGGGCAGGAAGGAGTTAAGCTCGGTGTGGATGATAACGGCCCTTTGTGTCACCAGTGGGGGGGGCGAGCAAGGGCTCAGCCCCGCCGCGGGGCGGGCGGGGTGGCGGGGGGGCGGTGGAAGCCACTCTCCGTCCGTGGGCGATGCTGGCGGCGCTGGCCCCGCTCCTGGCCCCGCTCCTGGCCCCGCTGCTGGCCCTGCTCCCGGCCGCGGGGACGGCCCCGGCCCCGCTGACCCTCGCCGTGGTGCTGCCCCGGCGCAACCTCACCTACCCGTGGGCTTGGCCGCGCGTGGGTCCCGCCGTGCGCTTGGCCGCGGCCGCCGTCAATTCCCGGCGGGATCTGCTGCCCGGCTTCACCCTGGGCTGGGTGTTCGGCGACAGCGAGGACCGCCACGGGGTCTGCTCCGAAATGGCCGCGCCGCTGGTGGCCGTGGACCTGCGGCTCGCCCATCACCCCGCGGCGTTTTTGGGGCCGGGGTGCGTCTACTCGGCGGCTCCGGTGGCTCGCTTCACCAGCCACTGGCAGCTGCCGCTGGTCACGGCGGGGGCCGAAGCTCACGGCTTCGACGACAAGAGCGAGGAGTTCGGCTTGACCACCCGAGCCGGCCCCAGCCACCGCAAACTGGGCGAACTGGGCGTGCAGCTGCACCGGCGCTTCAACTGGACGCGGCGGGCGCTGCTGGTGTACTGGGACGAGCGGGTGGACGACCGGCCCTATTACTTCGCCGCCGAGGGTTTGTACGTCCAGCTGCCCACCCTGCGCAACCTCACGGTCATGGACGTGGTGTTCCGCGACGGCGGCAACTTCTCCTTCATCATCCAGGAGATCAAGGCCAAGGGGCGCAGTGAGTGCCGGGGACGGCGACAGCGGGGCGGGGGAACGGGGACAGGGCGGTGCACGGCCCCACTGGGGTGTGTACGGCCCCGTATGGGAGTGCTCGGCCCTATGTGGGAGTGCTCGGCCCCATATAGGAGTGCTCGGCCCCATATAGGAGTGCTCGGCCCCATATAGGAGTGCTCGGCCCCGTATAGGAGTGCTCGGCCCCATATAGGAGTGCACAGCCCCTTATAGGAGTGCTCGGCCCCATATAGGAGTGCACAGCCCCTTATAGGAGTGCACAGCCCCTTATAGGAGTGCACGGCCCCATATAGGAGTGCACAGCCCCTTATAGGAGTGCATAGCCCCATATAGGAGTGCACAGCCCCATATAGGAGTGCCCAGCCCCACACAGCAGTGCCCAGCCCCATACAGAAGTGCCCAGCCCCACTGGGGAGTGCCCAGCCCCACGCCAGTGCCCGTGGCTGTGCCAGGCTTGGCACGCCTGTGCCCGGGTGTTCATGGCCATACATGGCTGTGCCCAACTTTACAGGGGTGTTCACAGCCGGCCGCGGGCTGTGCCCAGCCGTGCCCGGTCCTTGGGGGGTTCCACGGGTGTGCACAGGTGGCAGAGGCGGCCGGGCACGGCTGCACGGGGGCGTTTGCAGCTGTGCCCAGCTGTGCCCAGCTGTGCACGGCTTCACGCGGGGCTCTCGTGCTGATTCACGGCCGTGCCGAGGCTCCCGCGGGCAGACGGGGCCGTGCAGAGCTGTGCACGGCGCTTTCGTGGGTGTTCACACCTGCACACAGCTGTGCGCGGCTGTTGGTGGCTGTGTGAGGCTGTTCATGGCTGTGTGAGGTTGTACATGGCAGCACATGGTTGTACACGGCTGTACACGGCTGTTCACGGCTGTGTGAGGTTGTTCACGGCTGTGTGAGGTTGTACATGGCTGTACACAGCTGTTCACAGCTGTGTGAGGTTGTTCATGGCAGCACATGGTTGTACACGGCTGTTCACGGCTGTGTGAGGTTGTTCATGGCTGTGTGAGGTTGTTCATGATTGAGGTTGTTCATGGCAGCACATGGTTGTACACGGCTGTTCACGGCTGTGTGAGGTTGTTCACGGCTGTGTGAGGTTGTACATGGCTGTACACAGCTGTTCACAGCTGTGTGAGGTTGTTCATGGCAGCACATGGTTGTACACGGCTGTTCACGGCTGTGTGAGGTTGTTCACGGCTGTGTGAGGTTGTACACGGCTGTACACAGCTATTCACAGCTGTGTGAGGTTGTTCATGACAGCACATGGTTGTACACGGCTGTTCATGGCTGTGCACAGCTGTTCATGCTTGTTCATGCCTGTTCATGGCTGTGTGAGGTTGTTCATGGCTGTTCACAGTTGTTCATAGCTGTGTAAAGTTCTTCATGGTTGTTCACAGTTGTTCATGGTAGTTTATGGTTGTTCACAGTTGTTTATACCTGTTCATGGCTGTCCATGGTTGTTCATGGCTGTCCATAGTTGTTCATGGTTGTACACAGTTGTTCATGGCTGTTCACAGCTGTTTATGACTGTTCACAGTTGTTCATGGTTGTTTATGGTTGTTCACAGTTGTTCATGGCTGTTTATGGTTGTTTGTGGTTGCTTGTGGTTGTTCACAGCTGTTCATGGTTGTTCGTGGTTGTTCACAGCTGTTCACAGTTGTTTATGGTTGTTCACAGTTGTTCATGGTTGTTTATGGTTGTTCACAGTTGTTCATGGTTGTTTCTGGTTGTTCACAGTTGTCCCTGGCTGTCCCTGGCTGTCCCTGGCAGCCACGGCTGTCACCGCCGCACACGCGTGTCCCACACCCCCCCACGCTGCCCCTCGGGACCCCCTGGACCCCTCCCCACTCCGTGCCCCCCGGGCTCTCCGGGTGTTGTCACCTGTCCCGGTGTCCCGGGCCGGCTGTGCCCCGTCCCTGGCCCTGCTCCAGCCCGGGGGGCACCGGGGGCGGGGCGGTGGGCGCTCAGCCGCGGGGGTGGGCACGGCTGGGGGGGCCGCGGCCAGCCCAGGCGGCACCCCCGGGGTCACGGTGTCGCCGGGAATCCATCAGGGCCGCGGGGAGGAGGAAACGGAGTCGGGAAAACAGGAAACCTCGGCCTGGCGCCGAGGGCAGCGCCGGGCAGGGCACGGGGGGGCCGGCAGCGGGCTCGGGACCCCCGCCCCGCGGGCACCGCCGCCCCTTCCCGTGTCAGGCAACGGCCGGGGGGACCCGGGATGCGGGGCTGGGGTCTGCAGGGGTCTCCAGGGGTGTTGGGGGTCTCGGGGCTGTGTCACACAGCAACCAGGGACTCCCCAAGACATGGGGCTGGGGTCTCCCAGAGGTAACCAGGGACCCCCACTATGTGGGTTGGGGTCTCAGGGGGTCTTGGGCCCATATTACACAGCAACCAGAGACCCCCAGGGCATGGGGCTGGGGTCTGCAGGGGTGTTGGGGGGTCTCGGGTCCATGTCACACAGCAACCAGGGACCCCCGGGGTGCAGGGCAGGTGTCTCCCAGAGACGTTGGGGGTCTCGGGGGGGTCTCACAGTAACCAGAGACCCCTGGGATGTGGGGCTGGGGTCTCCAGGGGTCTCCAGGGGTTTTGGGGGTCTCGGGGCTGTGTCACACAGCAACCAGGGACCCTGAGGGGCAGGGCCGGGGTCTCGGGGGTCTCACAGTAACCAGGGACCCCCGGGGCGTGGGGCCGGGATCTCGGGGGGGTCTCACAGTAACCAGGGACCCCCGGGGTCTCCCAGAGGTGTTGGGGGTCGCGGGGGTCCCTCTCCAAGGGCCGTGTCCCCCCAGTCGTGTACGTGTGCTGCGCCCCGGACACGCTGCGGGAGCTGCTGCTGCAGGCGGAGCGCGAGGGGCTCACGGGGGGCGACTTCGCCTTCTTCTACATCGACCCGCTGGGGGCCAGCCTGCAGGGCCAGCGCTTCCCCGAGCCCCGGCGGCCCTGGCACCGCGGGGACGCGCACGACGCCCGCGCCCGCCGCGCCTTCCAGGTGAGCGGGGGGCAACGGGGACACGGCCGGGGACAACGAGGACACGGCTGGGGGGCAACGGGGACACGGCCGGGGGACGCGGGGACACGGCCGGGGGGCGCGGGGGCACGGCCGGGGGGCGCAGGGACACGGCTGGGGGGGCAACGGGGACACGGCCGGGGGAACAGGGGGCACGGGCGGGGGCAACGGGGACACGGCCGGGGGGTGCGGAGACACGGCTGGGGGGGCACAGATGGCCCCAGGTGGGAAGGGACACAGCTGGGTGGGCACGGCACCCCCAGGTGGGCACAGATGGCTTCAGGTGGGCATGGGGACACACCAAGGTGGGCACAGGGACACGGCTGGGTGGGCACAGGGACATGGCCAGGTGGGCACAGATGGTCCCAGTCGGGAAGGGACACACCCTGGTGCGCACGGGGACACGGCTGGGTGGGCACAAATGGCCCCAGGTGGGCACGGGGACACGGCCAGGCGGGAAGGGACACACCCTGGTGGGCACGGCACCTGCAGGTGGGCACAGATGGCTTCAGGTGGGCAGGGACATACCCAGGTGGGCACAGGGACACAGCCGGGTGGGCACGGCACGCCCAGGTGGGCACGGCACGCCCAGGCGGATGTGCCCAGCCCTGTCCCCTGTCCCCGTGGCAGGCTGTCACCATCATCACCTACAAGGAGCCCGAGAACCCCGAGTACCGGCCCTTCCTGCAGCGCCTCAAGGAGGAGGCGCGGCACCACTTCAACTTCTCCATCAAGGACGGCCTGGTGGGACACGGGGACAGCCCTGGGGACAGCCCTGGGGACAGCCCTGGGGACACCGGGGGACGGGGAGGACACGGGGTGGAGCTGGGGACAGCGGGGCTGCGGGGACACGGCCCCGAGCTGGAGCTGCCGGGGGACGCGGGATGGCTGCGGGACCCCCGGCTGTGCGCTGTCCCCGAGCTGTCCCCGAGCTGTCGCCGAGCTGTCGCCGAGCTGTCGCCGTGTCCCCAGATGAATTTCATCGCCGCCGCCTTCCACGACGGGGTCCTGCTCTACGCCCAGGCCCTCAACGAGACCCTGGAGCGCGGCGGCTCCGTCAGCGACGCCTCGGCCATCACCCGCCAGATGTGGAACCGCACCTTCTACGGTGAGAGCCGGCCCCTGCCTGTCCCCTCCGTGTCCCCTGCGTGTCCCCTGCCTGTCCCCTCCCTGTCCCCTGCGTGTCCCCTCCGTGTCCCCTGCCTGTCCCCTGCGTGTCCCCTGCCTGTCCCCTGCCTGTCCCCTCCCTGTCCCCAGCTCCACCTCGTCCAGCCCCATCCCATCCTTGTCCCCAGCCCCACTCCCAGGGTGATATTTGGGGATGGCAGCCCCCTCCCCGTCCCCGGAGGGTCCCCCCCAGCCCCTCACCCTCCCCGCCCAGGTGTCACCGGCTTCCTGAAGATCGACGAGCAGGGGGACCGGGAGAGCGACTACTCCCTGTGGGACATGGATCCCGAGCAGGGAAACTTCCAGGTGAGCCCCGGCTCGGGGGCAGCGGGGCTCGGGGAGGGGGCTCCGGGGGCTTCCCCCCACCCATTCCTTGCACTTTCCCCCCCACCCATCCCAAAGATCGTGGCCAACTACAACGGCACCACCAAGAAGATCCAGATGCTGCCGGGGCGGGACATCCACTGGCCGGGCAACGCGGTCCCGTCCGACGTCCCTCCCTGTGGCTTCGAGGGCACTGACCCCCAGTGCCGCAAAGGTGAGGGGTGGGGGGGCGAGCAGTGAGACCCCCCGCGGCCCCCCCGGGCCCTGACAGCCCCCTCGTGTCCCCCCCCAGCCTCGCTGTCCACGCTGGAGGTGCTGTCGCTCGTGGTCAGCCTGATCCTCACGGCCATCACCGTCACCTCCTTCTTCATCTGCAGGTGCAAAGCGGGGCGGGGGGCTTGGGGCGGGGCGGGGGGCTTGGGCCGGGGTCTCAGCAGCCCCCTCCCCGGGCTGCAGGAAGCTGCAGCTGGAGAAGGAGCTGGCGGCCGAGCTGTGGCGGGTGCGCTGGGAGGACGTGCAGATGAGCAGCCTGGAGAAACACCTGCGGAGCGCCGGCAGCAAACTCACCCTGTCCCTGGTGGGCACCGGGGGGACGGGGGACAGCGGGGAGAGGGGCTGGGGTCACCCCCTGGCCCCTCCTGGGGAACAGAGATCGGGGTCGGGACTGGGGGGATGGAGATTGCCCCATATCCCTGCACAGGGACCGGGAACGGGGGTCACCCCACAGCTCAGGGACGGGGGATTGTGGGAACTGGGGTCACCCCACAGCTCAGGGATGGGGGATTGCGGGGATCGGGGTCACCCCACAGCTCAGGGACAGGGGATTTTGGGGATCGAGGTCACCCCACAGCTCAGGGATGGGAGATTGTGGGGACCGGGGTCCCCCCGCAGCCCCCTCGGGGTGTCGGGACGGCAGCTTTGGGGTGCCCGGGCTCACCCCACCCCCTGGCACAGCGGGGCTCCAACTACGGCTCGCTGATGACGGCGGAGGGGCAGTTCCAGGTGTACGCCAAGACCGCCTACTACAAGGTAGGGGGGCGGGGGAGCGGGGGGGACACCCCCCACCCCCGCAGTGTCCCCACCGCCGTGTCCCCACCCCTGCGCGTCCCCCCAGGGTAACCTGGTGGCCGTGAAGCACCTGAACCGCAAACGCATCGAGCTGACTCGCAAGGTCCTGTTCGAGCTCAAACACGTACGTGGGTGGTCCCGGGGGGTGGTCCCGGGGGGTGGTCCCGGGGGGTGGTCCCGGGCCGGGGGGGGGACACGGCGGGACCCCGGCCCACCCCCCCGCTGCCCCCGGCAGATGCGGGACGTGCAGAACGAGCACCTGACGCGCTTCATCGGCGCCTGCACCGACCCGCCCAACATCTGCATCCTGACCGAGTACTGCCCGCGGGGGAGCCTCCAGGTACGGCCGGGACCCTCCCGGGACCCCGGCCCGGCAGCGGGACCCCGGCCCGGGGCCGCCCCTCACCCCCCGCCGTGTCCCCAGGACATCCTGGAGAACGAGAGCATCACGCTGGACTGGATGTTCCGCTACTCCCTCACCCACGACATCGTCAAGGTATGGGTGATGGTCCCGGGGGGTTCCCCACCCCGTGGGGGTCCCCCATCACATGGGAATCCCCCACCCCACAGGGGTCCCTCACTCCACGGGGGTCCCCATCCCATAGGAATCCTCCATCCCATAGAAATCCCACATTCCACAGGGATCCCCCATCCTACAGGGGTCCCCATCCCACAGGAATCCTCCATCCCATAGAAATCCCCCATTCCACAGGGATCCCCCACCCCACAGGGGTCCCCATCCCACAGGAATCCTCCATCCCATAGAAATCCCCCATTCCACAGGGATCCCCCATCCTACAGGGGTCCTCCACCCACAGGAATCCTCCATCCCATAGAAATCCCCCATTCCACAGGGATCCCCCATCCTACAGGGGTCCTCCACCCTACAGGAATCCCCCACCCTACAGGAACCCCCATCCCACAGGAATCCCCCACCCCACAGGAATTTCCCGTCCCACAGGGATCTCCATTCCACGGGAATCCCACACCCCACAGGTGTCCCCATCCCATAGAAATCCCCCACCCCACAGGTGTCCCCATCCCATAGAAATCCCCCAATCCCCCACCCCATAGAAATCCCCCACCCCCTGGGCATCCCCCACCCCCCGTGTCACTGGGGTCCGGCCGTGTCTGAGCTCCCTGTGCCCCCCCAGGGGATGCAGTTCCTGCACAACGGGGTCATCGTGTCCCACGGGAACCTCAAGTCCTCCAACTGCGTGGTGGACTCGCGCTTCGTGCTGAAGATCACGGACTACGGCCTGGAGAGCTTCCGCGTGGCGCCCGACGGCGACGACACCCACGCGCTCTTCGCCAGTGAGACCCTCCCCGTGTCCCCCCCACCGTGCCCCCCGAGTGTCCCCCGAGTGTCCCCTGGCCTGACCGGGTCCCCGGTGCCGCAGAGAAGCTGTGGACGGCGCCGGAGCTGCTGCGCATGGAGGAGCCGCCGGCGCGGGGCACGCAGAAGGGCGACGTCTACAGCTTTGGCATCATCCTGCAGGAGATCGCGCTGCGCAGCGGCGTCTTCTACGTGGAGGGCATGGACCTCAGCCCCAAAGGTCAGCGGGGACACGGGGGGACACTCAGGGGACCTGCTGGGGGTGGCTGGAGAGGATGGTGGGGTCTGGAGGGGTGGATGGGTGGTTGGAAGTATTGATGGGTTCTTGGGTGATCCATTGATCCATGGGTGTGTTGGTGGGTGGTTGGAACCGTTGATGGGTTCTTGGGTGATCCATTGATCATCCAAGTTGATCATTGGATGATCATTGATCCATCCATTCTTGGATGTGTTCATGGGTGGTTGGAACCATTGATGGGTTCTTGGATGATCCATTGATCCTTTCTTGGATGATCCATTGAGCCATTATGGGATGTGTTGGTGGGTGGTTGGAAGCATTGATGGGTTCTTGGGTGATCCATTGATCATCCAAGATGATCGTTGGATGATCATTGATCCATCCATTCCTGGATGTGTTGTGGGTGGCTGGAATCATTTATGGGTTCTTGGGTGATCCATTGATCCTTTCTTGGATGATCCATTGAGCCATTCCTGGATGCGCTGGTGGGTGGTTGGAACCATTGATGGGTTCTTGGGTGATCCATTGATCATCCAAGATGATTGTTGGATGATCATTGATCCATCCATTCTTGGATGTGTTGGTGGTAGTTGGAACCATTGATGGGTTCTCGGAGCTGGTGATGGATGGTTGGACACGGTGATGAGTTTTTGGACCAGGTGATGGGTTCCTGAACCTTCCAACGACTTCCTGGACCCACTGATGGGTTGTTGGACTCATCATTGGATGGTTGGACTGTTGCTGGGTTTTTGGACCTTCTGATGAGTTACTGGAGTGGCCAATGGGTTTTTGGACACACGGATAGGTTTTTGGACCCACAGATGGGTTCTTGGACCCGCGGATGGGTTCTTGGACCTTCCGATGAGTTACTGGACTGGCCAATGGGGTTTTGGACACACGGATAGGTTTTTGGACCCACAGATGGGTTCTTGGACCCGCGGATGGGTTCTTGGACCTTCCGATGAGTTACTGGACTGGCCAATGGGGTTTTGGACACACGGATAGGTTTTTGGACACACAGATGGGTTCTTGGACCCACGGATGGGTTCTTGGACCTTCGGATGAGTTACTGGACTGGCCAATGGGTTTTTGGACACACGGATAGGTTTTTGGCCACACAGATGGGTTCTTGGACCCACGGATGGGTTCTTGGACCTTCCGATGAGTTACTGGACTGGCCAATGGGTGTTCGGACACACAGATGGGTTTTTTGGACCCATTGATGGGTTCTTGGACCTTCTGATGAGTTACTGGACTGGCCAATGGGTGTTTGGACCCACGGATGGGCTCCTGGACCCGCTGGTGAGCCCTCGTGGGTGACGGGTCCCGGTCACGCAGAGATCATCGAGCGGGTGAAGAGCGGGGAGCGGCCCAGCTTCCGGCCCTCGGCCAACGTCGGCTGCCACCTGGAGGAGCTGGGGCAGCTGATGCAGCACTGCTGGGCCGAGGACGTCCTGGAGCGCCCCGACTTCAACCAGATCAAGGTCCAGCTCCGCAAGTTCAACAGGTGCCGCCATGGACCCCGACCCGCGGGCCGGGGGGGACCCCCAGAAAGGGTCCCTGGGTGAGGGGTGGTCTCCAGAGAGGGTCCCTGAGTGGGTGGTGACCCCAAGGAAGGCTCGCAGGATGAGGGGTGACATCCAGAGGGGATCTTGGGGTGGGAGGTGACCCCCAGAAAGGATCTCCAGGTGAGTGGTGACTCTCAGGGAGGGTCCTTGAGTGGGAGGTGGCTCCCAGAAAGAGCCTGTGGGTGGGAGATGACCCCCAAAAAGGGTCCGTGGGTGGGAGGTGACCCCCAAAAAGGGTCCATGGGTGGGAGGTGACCCCTGAAAAGGGTCTGTGGGTGGGAGATGACCCCAGGGAGATTTCCCAGGCAGGAGGTGACCCTCAAAAAGAGTCCATGGGTGGGAGATGACTTCCAAAAAAGGTCCATGGATGGGAGGTGACCCCTGAAAAGGGTCCTTGGGTGGGAGGTGACTCCCATAAAGGGTCCATGGATGGGAGGTAACCCTCAAAAAGGGACAGTGGGTAGGAGGTGACCCCAGGGAGGTTTCCCAGGCAGGAGGTGACCCCTGAAAATGATCCGTGGGCAGGAGATGACCCCCCAAAAAGGGTGTGTGGGTGGCAGATGACCCCCAAAAAGGATCTGTGGGTGGGAGATGACCCCCAAAAAGGGTCTGTGAGTGGGAGATGACCCCCAAAAAGGATCTGTGGGTGGGAGATGACCCCCAAAAAGGGTCTGTGGGTGGGAGGTGACCCCTGAAAAGAGTCCTTGGGTGGGAGATGACCCCGTTCCCGCAGGGAGAGCAGCACCAACATCCTGGACAACCTCCTGTCCCGCATGGAGCAATACGCCAACAACCTGGAGGAGCTGGTGGAGGAGCGCACCCAGGCCTACCTGGAGGAGAAGCGCAAGGCCGAGGCTCTGCTCTACCAGATCCTGCCCCAGTGAGCTCCGGGAGGGTCCTGGGGGGCACCCCGGGGGCCGTGCCCGCCCTGACCCCCCATCCTCCCCACCTCCTGCCGTCCCCCAGCTCGGTGGCGGAGCAGCTCAAGCGGGGGGAGACGGTGCAGGCGGAGGCGTTCGACAGCGTCACCATCTACTTCAGCGACATCGTGGGCTTCACGGCGCTGTCGGCCCAGAGCACGCCCATGCAGGTGGTGACGCTGCTCAACGACCTCTACACCTGCTTCGACGCCATCATCGACAACTTCGACGTCTACAAGGTGAGGGGGACGCCTTTGGGGGCGTTCAGGGACGGGTAGGGGCACGCAGGGACGTGCTGGGCGCGCTTGGGTGCGCTCGGAATGTCCCCGTGGGTGGCACGGGATCCCAGGGTCGGAAAACACCAGGAATCCCGAGTCAGGGAATGGCAGAATCGCAAAATCCCAGAATCGCAAAATCCCAGAAGCAGGGAATCCCAGAACCCAAGAGTTCCAGAGCTCCAGTTTCCTGGAATGCTAATATTCCAGAATCCAAACATCCCAGAATCGCAATACCCCAAAACCCCAGAATCCCTGACTTACAATACCCCAGAATCCCAGAATTACAGAACGCCAGAATCCCAATACCCCAAAATCCCAGAGTTACAGAATCCAAGCACACAGAAACCTCAAATCCCAAAATCCCAATACCCCAAAATCCCAGAACCCCAACACCCCAAAATCCCAGAATCCCAACACCCCAGAATCCCAGAATCCCAATACACCCAAATCCCAGAATCCCAGAATCCAAGCACAATGCAATCCCCAAATATCCCAGAACCCCAATACCCCAAAAATCTCAGAATTACAGAACACCAGAATCCCAATACCCCAAAATCCCAGAATTACAGAATCCAAGCACACAGAAACCCCAAATCCCAAAATACCAATACACCAAATTTCCAGAATCCCAACACTGCAAAATCCCAGAATCCCAGAATCCAAGCACAATGCAATCCCCAAATATCCCAGAATCCCAATACCCCAGAATCCCAGAATCCAAGCACAATGGAATCCCCAAATCCCAGAATCCCAATACACCCAAATCCCAGAATTCCAGAATCCAAGCACAACGGAACCCCCAAATCCCAGAATCCCAACACCCCAAAATCCTGGAATCCCAATACACCCAAATCCCAGAATCCCAGAATCCAAGCACAATGCAATCCCCAAATATTCCAGAACCCCAATACCCCAAAAATCTCAGAATTACAGAACACCAGAATCCCAATACCCCAAAATCCCAGAATTACAGAATCCAAGCACACAGAAACCTCAAATCCCAAAATCCCAATACCCCAAAATCCCAGAATTACAGAATCCAAGCACACAGAAACCCCAAATCCCAAAATACCAATACACCAAATTTCCAGAATCCCAACACTGCAAAATCCCAGAATCCCAGAATCCAAGCACAAGCTAATATTCCAGAATCCAAACATCCCAGAATCCCAGTACCCCAAAATCCCAGAATCCCAGTACCCCAAACATCCCAGAATCCCAGTACCCCAAAATCCCAGAATCGCAATACCCCAAAATCCCAGAGTTACAGAATTCAAGCACACAGAAACCCCAAATCCCAGAATCCCAACACCCCAAAATCCCAGAATCCCAATATCCCAAAATCCCAGAATCCCAGAATCCAAGCACAATGCAATCCCCAAATATCCCAGAATCCCAATACCCCAGAATCCCAGAATCCAAGCACAATGGAATCCCCAAATCCCAGAATCCCAATACACCCAAATCCCAGAATTCCAGAATCCAAGCACAACGGAACCCCCAAATCCCAGAATCCCAACACCCCAAAATCCTGGAATCCCAATACACCCAAATCCCAGAATCCCAGAATCCAAGCACAACGGAACCCCCAAATCCCAGAATCCCAACACCCCAGAATCCCAGAATTCCAGAATCCAAGCATAACAGGACCGCCAAATCCCAGAATCCCAATACCCCAAAATCCCAGAATCCCAATATCCCAGAATCCCAGAATCCAAGCACAATGGAATCCCCAAATCCCGGAATCCCAATACACCAGAATCCCAGAATCCAAGCACAACGGAACCCCCAAATCCCAGAATCCCAACACCCCAGAATCCCAGAATTCCAGAATCCAAGCATAACAGGACCGCCAAATCCCAGAATCCCAATACCCCAAAATCCCAGAATCCCAACACCCCAGAATCCCAGAATCCCAATACACCCAAATCCCAGAATCCCAGAATCCAAGCACAATGCAATCCCCAAATATCCCAGAACCCCAATACCCCAAAAATCCCAGAATTACAGAACTCCAGAATCCCAATACCCCAAAATCCCAGAATCCCAACACCCCAAAATCCCAAAATCCCAATACCCCAGAATCCCAGAATCCAAGCACAATGCAATCCCCAAATATTCCAGAACCCCAATACCCCAAAAATCCCAGAATTACAGAACTCCAGAATCCCAATACCCCAAAATCCCAGAATCCCAACACCCCAAAATCCCAGAATCCCAATACCCCAGAATCCCAGAATCCAAGCACAATGGAATCCCCAAAATCCCAGAATCCCAATACCCCAGAATCCCAGAATTCCAGAATCCAAGCACAACGGGACCCCCAAATCCCAGAATCCCAACACCCCAAAATCCCAGAATCCCAACACCCCAGAATCCCAGAATTCCAGAATCCAAGCACAACGCAACCCCCAAATCCCAGAATCCCAACACCCCAAAATCCCAGAATCCCCACACCCCAGAATCCCAGAATCCAAGCACAACGGAATCCCCAAATCCCAGAATCCCAACACCCCAAAATCCCAGAATCCCCACACCCCAGAATCCCAGAATCCAAGCACAACGGAATCCCCAAATCCCAGAATCCCAACACCCCAAAATCCCAGAATCCCCACACCCCAGAATCCCAGAATTCCAGAATCCAAGCACAACGGGACCCCCAAATCCCAGAATCCCAGGATCACTGTGGCAGGAAAAGCCCCCCCAGCCCATCGAGCCCAACCCGTGCCTGTCCCAGCGCCCCCGGTGCCACCCCCAGGCGTTCCTGGGACACCCCCGGCCCGGTGTCCCTCCCTTCCCGGGGGCGTCGCCCGCGGAATTCCCGGGAATTCCCGTTGTCCCGCAGGTGGAGACCATCGGCGACGCCTACATGGTGGTGTCGGGGCTGCCGGTGCGCAACGGGAAGCTGCACGCGCGGGAGGTGGCGCGGATGGCGCTGGCCCTGCTGGACGCCGTGCGCTCCTTCCGCATCCGCCACCGGCCCCAGCAGCAGCTGGAGCTGCGCATCGGCATCCACACCGGTGGGGAGGGAACGGGAACGGGGACGGGAACGGGAACGGGAACAGGCATTGGCATCCACACCGGGGGGGAGGGAACGGGAACGGGGACGGGAACGGGAACGGGAACAGGCATTGGCATCCACACCGGGGGGGAGGGAACGGGAACGGGGACGGGAACGGGAACGGGAACAGGCATTGGCATCCACACCGGGGGGGAGGGAACGGGAACGGGGACGGGAACGGGAACGGGAACAGGCATTGGCATCCACACCGGGGGGGAGGGAACGGGAACGGGGACGGGAACGGGAACGGGAACAGGCATTGGCATCCACACCGGGGGGGAGGGAACGGGAACGGGGACGGGAACGGGAACGGGAACAGGCATTGGCATCCACACCGGGGGGGAGGGAACGGGAACGGGGACGGGAACGGGAACGGGAACAGGCATTGGCATCCACACCGGGGGGGAGGGAACGGGAACGGGGACGGGAACGGGAACGGGAACAGGCATTGGCATCCACACCGGGGGGGAGGGAACGGGAACGGGGACGGGAACGGGAACGGGAACAGGCATTGGCATCCACACCGGGGGGGAGGGAACGGGAACGGGGACGGGAACGGGAACGGGAACAGGCATTGGCATCCACACCGGGGGGGAGGGAACGGGAACGGGGACGGGAACGGGAACGGGAACAGGCATTGGCATCCACACCGGGGGGGAGGGAACGGGAACGGGGACGGGAACGGGAACGGGAACAGGCATTGGCATCCACACCGGGGGGGAGGGAACGGGAACGGGGACGGGAACGGGAACGGGAACAGGCATTGGCATCCACACCGGGGGGGAGGGAACGGGAACGGGGACGGGAACGGGAACGGGAACAGGCATTGGCATCCACACCGGGGGGGAGGGAACGGGAACGGGGACGGGAACGGGAACGGGAACAGGCATTGGCATCCACACCGGGGGGGAGGGAACGGGAACGGGGACGGGAACGGGAACGGGAACAGGCATTGAACTCCACACCGGTGGGGAGGGAACGGGAACGGGAACGGGAATGGGAATGGGGATGGGGATGGGAATGGGCATCCACACGGGTGGGACTGGGAACTGGAACAGGAACGGGAAGAGAAAGAGGGTCAGGGACAGGGACAGTGGCACCCCGGGGGGCAGCGGCGGTGGCCCGGGGGTGGCACAGCGGGACAGTGGCACCCCGGGGGTGACAGCCCCGGTGTCCCCAGGCCCGGTGTGCGCGGGCGTGGTGGGGCTGAAGATGCCGCGGTACTGCCTGTTCGGGGACACCGTGAACACGGCCTCGCGCATGGAGTCCAACGGAGAGGGTGAGGGGGACACCGCGGGGACACCCTGGGGACACCGCGGGGACACTGAGGGGACAACATGGGGACACCGCGGGGACACTGAGGGGACAACATGGGGACAACATGGGGGACACCGTGGGGACACCCTGGGGACACTGCAGGGACACCGAGGGGACACCGCGGGGACACTGAGGGGACATCACGGAGACAACATGGGGGGCACCACGGGGACACTGAGGGGACACTGTGGGGACAACATGGGGACACCCTGGGGACACTGCAGGGCCGGGGACACTGCGGGGACACCCCGGGGACACTCTGGGGACACCCCGGGGACACCCCGGGGACACCCCGGGGCGCTGACAGTGCCACCCCCCAGCCCTGAAGATCCACATCTCGGGGGTCACCAAGGCCGTGCTGGAGGAATTCGGGGGCTTCGAGCTGGAGCTGCGGGGGGACGTGGAGATGAAGGTGAGGCCGAGCCCCCCAAAACTGCCCCGAGCCCCCCCAAACTGCCCCGAGCCCCCCCAAACTGCCCTGAGACTCCATGCTTCGACG
>NW_024499318.1:181116-181808 GCF_017590055.1 Onychostruthus taczanowskii
GGGGGGGGGGGTCCCGGTTGTTTTCCCGGGGGGTTTCCGGGGGTCTCGAAGATTCTCGGGGGGGTTCCCGGTTGTTTTCCCGGTAAGTTTCTCGGGGTGGTCCCGGTGGGTTCGGGGTTCCCGGGAGGTTCTCGAACGTCCCCGGGGGTCCCGGGGTGTTTGGGGTTCTCGAATGTTCCCGTGAGGGTTCCTGGGGTTCTCGAACGTTCCCGGGGGGTTCCCGGGATTCTCGAACATTCCCGGGGGTTCCCGGGGTTCTCGAACGTTCCCGGGGATTCCCCGGGGGGTTCCCGGTGGGTTTCCGGGGTTCTCGAACGTTCCCGGTGGGTTCTTGGGGTTCTCGAACGTTCCCGGGGATTCCCGGGTTTCCCCCGCACCCGCGGGTGGGCGGAGCCTGTCCGCCCTCAGCCCCCGCCCCCTCCTCCCCATTGGCCGATCCTCCCTCTATGCCCCGCCCATCAACCCCCGCCCATCCGTCTGTCACTCATTGCCTCATCGCCGCTCCCATTGGCCGACGGCAGCCGGAGGGGCGGGACTTTCATCCCGCTCCGCGCTTCCGCTTCCGGCCGAGCGCCTCCGTCGCTCTCCGGTAACTTCCGGCCGGCGCCGCCTCCCCGGGCCCGGACCCAGCGGCCCCGGCGCGGCCCGGGAGGCTCCGCAGCGGCTCCGAGCCCCGCCCCGGGCCCGTCCCG
>NW_024499318.1:181865-182569 GCF_017590055.1 Onychostruthus taczanowskii
GGGGGGGGGGGTCCCGGTTGTTTTCCCGGGGGGTTTCCGGGGGTCTCGAAGATTCTCGGGGGGGTTCCCGGTTGTTTTCCCGGTAAGTTTCTCGGGGTGGTCCCGGTGGGTTCGGGGTTCCCGGGAGGTTCTCGAACGTCCCCGGGGGTCCCGGGGTGTTTGGGGTTCTCGAATGTTCCCGTGAGGGTTCCTGGGGTTCTCGAACGTTCCCGGGGGGTTCCCGGGGTGTTTGGGGTTCTCGAATGTTCCCGGGGATTCCCGGGGGGGTTCCGGGTGGGTTCCTGGGGTTCTCGAACGTTCCCGTGGGGGTTCCCGGGGTTCTCGAACGTTCCCGGGAGGGTTCCCGGGGTTCTCGAACGTTCCCGGGGATTCCCGGGTTTCCCCCGCACCCGCGGGTGGGCGGAGCCTGTCCGCCCTCAGCCCCCGCCCCCTCCTCCCCATTGGCCGATCCTCCCTCTATGCCCCGCCCATCAACCCCCGCCCATCCGTCTGTCACTCATTGCCTCATCGCCGCTCCCATTGGCCGACGGCAGCCGGAGGGGCGGGACTTTCATCCCGCTCCGCGCTTCCGCTTCCGGCCGAGCGCCTCCGTCGCTCTCCGGTAACTTCCGGCCGGCGCCGCCTCCCCGGGCCCGGACCCAGCGGCCCCGGCGCGGCCCGGGAGGCTCCGCAGCGGCTCCGAGCCCCGCCCCGGGCCCGTCCCG
>NW_024499318.1:182664-206744 GCF_017590055.1 Onychostruthus taczanowskii
CATTCCGGTGGCCCCCCCCCCCCCCCCGTGTTTGGGGTCCCTGGGGCTGCCCCGGGACGTTTTTGGGGGACAGAATTCCCCTCTTGGCCATTTTGGGAGCTGCTTTCCCCATTTTCCCCCATTTTTCCCCAGGCTGGTAGGAAGGAGTTTGTGGTTGCTTGTGTCTGCTTATTGACAGACAGACAAAGGGCCAGAGAACGCTGATCCCCAGGGCTGATGGGTTGTGGAGAGACGGAATTCCGTGTTTCGCTGCAGCTCCCACTCCAGACATCCCCCAGCTCTGCTCTTCAGCCTCCATCCAACAGATCCCATTCCCACCAAACAGATCCCATTTTCCCCCATTTTTCCCCATTTTCCCCTCATTCTTTTCCCCATTTCCCCCCATTTTCCCCCATTTTTCCCCATTTCCCCCCGTTTTCATGTTTTCCCCTGTTTTTCTCTTTTTTCCCCCTTTTCCCCCATTTTTCTCCCATTTCCCCCCTGTTTTTCCCCATTTTTCTCACATTTCCCCCACTTTTCTCACATTTCCCCATTTTTCTCACATTGTTTCCCCCCCTTTCATTTTTCTCCCATTTCTCCCCATTTTTCTCACATTGTTTCCCCCGTTTTCCCCATTTTTCTCACATTCCCCCCCGTTTCTCTCACATTTCTCCCCATTTTTCTCCCATTTCTCCCCATTTTTCTCACATTGTTTCCCCCCATTTTTCCCCGTTTCTTTCCCATTTTTCCCCATTTCTCTCCCATTTCCTCCCGTTTTTCTCACATTGTTTATCCCTGTTTTTCCTCCGTTTTTCCCCGTTTTTCTCCCATTTCTCCCCATTTTTCCCCGTTTCTCTCCCGTTTTTCCCCGTTTTTCTCACATTTCTCCCCATTTTTCCCCGTTTCTCTCCCGTTTCTCCCCATTTTTCCCCATTTTTCTCCCATTTCTCCCCGTTTTTCTCCCATTTCCCCCCGTTTTTCTCACATTCCCCCGTTCCCCCGTTCCCAGCGGCTGGAGCGCTGCGTTGCCGTGGTCACCTCCCTGACCAGCGGGCTCTCGGAGCGCGAGGCCAACGACGCCCTCAACGCCCACGTGAGTGCTGGGAAATGGGAATTCCCAGTGGGAAAATGGGGATTCCTGCTGGGAAAATGGGAATTCCCAGTGGGAAAATGGGGATTCCTGCTGGGAAAACGGGAATTCCTGACGGGAAAACGGGAATTCCCAATGGGAAATGGGGATTCCCAATGGGGGAATGGGGATTCCTGCTGGGAAAATGGGAATTCCTGATGGGAAAATGGGAATTCCCAATGGGAAAATGGGAATTCCCAATGGGAAAATGGGAATTCCCAATGGGAAAATGGGGATTCCCAGTGGGAAAACGGGAATTCCTGACGGGAAAATGGGAATTCCTGCTGGGAAAATGGGAATTCCTGCTGGGGATTCCCAATGGGAAAACGGGGATTCCCAATGGGAAAACGGGAATTCCCGACGGAAAACTGGGAATTCCTAATGGGAATGGCAATTCCTGCTGGGAAAACGGGGAATTCCCAATGGGAAAATGGGGATTCCTGACAGGAAACTGGGAATTCCCAGTGGGAAACTGGGAATTCCTGCTGGGAAAATGGGGATTCCCAGTGGGAAAATGGGGATTCCCAGTGGGAAAATGGGGAGGAATGGGAATTCCTGCTGGGAAATGGGAATTCCTGCTGGGAAAATGGGGATTCCCGATGGGAAACTGGGAATTCCTGCTGGGAAAATGGGAATTCCCAATGGGAAAATGGGGATTCCCAATGGGAAAATGGGGATTCCTGCTGGAAAACTGGGAATTCCTGCTGGGAAAATGGGAATTCCTGCTGGGGATTCCCAATGGGAAATGGGGATTCCTGCTGGGAAAATGGGGATTCCCTGCTGGGATTGAGAATTCCCTGCTGGGAAATGGGGATTCCCTCTGGAAAGCTGGGAATTCCTTGCTGGAAATGGGAATTCCCTGCTGGGAACTGGAAATCCTGATGCAGGCCTCATTCCCATAAAATTCCCCCCAAAATTCCTACGTGAGGGAGGGAGAGCTTTTCCCCTGGGAGAGCTTTTCCCCCTAAAACAACCCCAGGATGTCTGAGATTCCCGGGATTTTGGGGGGGATTTTCCCTTCCCTCCCTCCCTCCCTCCCTCCAATCCCAGCTGGAATCCACCTGGAATTTTGGGAATTTCCCCCCCCAGATCTGCAAAGGGACCCCCCAGCACGAGGAGATCTGCCTGGGGCTCTTCACCCTCGTCCTGACTGACCCAGCCCAGGCGCAGAAGGTGAGAAAAACCTGGGAAAGGGGAGGGAATTTTGGGGAATTTTGGGGAGCCCTGGCCTGTGGAACATTCCAGAATCCCGGAGCTGCAGGGCACAGGCAGCTCAGCTCCCTCCCATCCCAGCAATTCCTGGGATTTGGCCCTGCCAGGCACATCCTGGTTTGTTTTTTTGGTTTTTTTGGTTTTTTTTTCCAAGGGTTTTTCCTGGTTTTTTTCCTCGCCCTGGGACACCTGGAGTGAGTTTTTCCTGCGTGGGATTCCTCTGGAATTCCTCCCCTGGAGGAGCTGCTTCCACACCTGGGATCCCCAATTCCTGGGATTCCCAATTCCTGGGATCCCAAATTCCTGGGATTCCAATCCTGGGATCCCCAATTCCTGGGATCCCCAATTCCTGGGATTCCCAATTCCTTGGATCCCAAATTCCTGGGATTCCAATCCTGGGATCCCCAAATCCTGGGATCCCCAATTCCTGGGATCCCCAATTCCTGGGATCCCCAATTCCTGGGATTCCAATCCTGGGATCCCCAATTCCTGGGATCCCCAATTCCTGGGATCCCCAGTTCCTGGGATCCCCAATTCCTGGGATCCCCAGTTCCTGGGATCCCCAATTCCTGGGATCCCCAATTCCTGGAATCCCCAATTTCTGGGATCCCCAATTCCTGGGATCCCCAGTTCCTGGGATCCCCAATTCCTGGGATCCAATCCTGGAAGCAAAGCCTGGGAGAATCCCATCCCATTTTTGGGGATCCTGGCACGTTCCCTTCCATGGATTCCTCTGGAATTCCTCCCCTGGAGCAGGAACCTGCTCGTTTCCCAGGGAAAATGGATTCCCAGGGAATTCCAAACCCTGGATCAGCTCTGGGAGCAAATCCAGAATCACCTCATGGAATTTTTCCTGGGAACATTCCTGCTGGGAATCTGATTTTTCCTTGGATTCCTTGGCCCCCCTGAGCATTCCCAAATCCTTCCCTGGAGGAGCTGAATTCCCTCCAGGATCCCTTCCCTGAGGCAGGCAAAGCTTTTCCTGCTTTTCCAGAGCTGCTTTTCCATGGAATTTCCCCTCCAGGAAAAGCTCCGGGGCTTTCCACACCTGGAAGCAAAAACTGCTCTGGAATTTTCCCCTGGAATTTTCCCCTGGAATTTTTTTCCCCTGGAATTTTCCCCTGGAATTTTCCCCTGGAATTTTCCTCTGGAATTTTTTTCCCCTGGAATTTTCCCCTGGAATTTTCCCCTGGAATTTTCCTCTGGAATTTTTTTCCCCTGGAATTTTCCCCTGGAATTTTCCCCTGGAATTTTCCTCTGGAATTTTTTTCCCCTGGAATTTTCCTCTGGAATTTTCCCCTGGAATTTTCCTCTGGAATTTTTTTCCCCTGGAATTTTCCCCTGGAATTTTCCCTGGGCAGTGGGGCGCTGCTGTGGCTGCTCCCAGAGCTGGTTTTTTCCAAGGGGATAATTGGGATAATTGGGATAATTGCACTGATTGGATGTGGCAGGCTCTGCTGGAGCCAGGCAGGGATTCCTGGTTCCTGCTGGGATTTGGGATGGGCTTAACCCCTTCCTGCCTGGGCAGGGTCTGCTGGGCCACGAAAAGCCAAATTCCCAAAAAGCTGCCCCAAAATCTGCCCAAGTGACCCCAAACCTGCCCGGGGACCCCTCCAGGACCCCAAAATCTGCCGCAGTGACCCCAAAACCAGCCTGGGGACCCTTCCAGGACCCCAAAATCTGCCCCAGTGACCCCAAACCTGCCCGGGGACCCCTCCAGGACCCCAAAATCTGCCCCAGTGACCCCAAACCTGCCCGGGGACCCCTCCAGGACCCCAAAATCTGCCCCAGTGACCCCAAACCTGCCCGGGGACCCCTCCAGGACCCCAAAATCTGCCCCAGTGACCCCAAACCTGCCCGGGGACCCCTCCAGGACCCCAAAATCTGCCCCAGTGACCCCAAACCTGCCCGGGGACCCCTCCAGGACCCCAAAATCTGCCCCAGTGACCCCAAACCTGCCCGGGGACCCCTCCAGGACCCCAAAATCTGCCCCAGTGACCCCAAAATCTGCCCCAGTCACCCCAAACCAACCTGGGGACCCCTCCAGGACCCCAACATCTGCCTGGGGACCCCCAGAGCTGCCCATTCCCCTCCCCAGTGTCCCCAGCTGGGCACAGCTGCCTCCAGCTGCCCTCTACTCCTCCTCCTCCTCCTCTTCCTCCAGCTGTAACCCGTGCTGTGGCAGCCCAGGGACGCTCCCTGCCCCCCCTGGCTGTCCCTCCCCACCCCCCCGGGGCTGTTTGCTCTCCCTGGCCCCTCGTTTGAAGGCTCCATTAATCACGGTGTTAATTAAACAGCCAGGCCCCCACTGGGGAGGAGCCCCTGGGTTGTGTCAGCCTGGCAGAAATGAAGGAATTCAGGGAATTCTCCCCCTCCTGTCTGTGCTGGTGACATTTTCCCAGCCCTGGGAGGGGGGGTGGGGGTTCATTCCAGGTTTTTTCCAGGGTTTTCCCTGTGCATCTGAGGGGAGGAGCTGCCAGGGAATGGGATTGGGATTTTCTGGAGCTTTTCCAGCTGCTCAGCCAAGGATGAATCCCACAGATCCTGCCAGGAATGACCCCCCCCCACACAAAGCTCTCCCTGCTGGGTTGTTTTCCCCCCAAATCCGTGGATTTTCCCATCCTTTCCAGCTCAGGGAAGTGTTTCCCACTCTGCTTTTCCCTCTTTTCCCCCCAGTGCTACCGGGACCTGGCGCTGGTGAGCCGGGACGGGATGAACATCGTGCTCAACAAGATCAACCACATCCTCATGGAGAAGTACCTGAAGCTGCAGGACACCTGCAGGACCCAGGTCAGGGCTCCCTGGGATCCCCTGTCCCACCTGGAATCTTGTGTCCTACCCAGAATCCCCTGTCCCACCCAAAGTCCCCTGTCCCACCTGGAATCTCCTGTCCCACCTGGAATCTTGTGTCCCACCCAAAATCTCCTGTCCCACCCAAAATCCCCTGTCCCACCTGGAATCTCCTGTCCCACCTGAGGGCTCCCTGGGATCCCCTGTCCCACCTGGAATCTTGTGTCCTACCCAAAATCCCCTGTCCCACCCAAAATCCCCTGTCCCACCTGGAATCTCCTGTCCCACCTGGGCTCTCCTGTCCCACCTGGAATCTCCTATCCCTCCTGGGATCCCTTGTCCTACCCAAAATTTCCTGTCCCACCTAGAATCCCCTGTCCCACCCAAAATCCCCTGTCCCACCCATAATCTCCTGTCCCAGCTGGGATCCCCTGTCCCACCTGGAATCTTGTGTCCTACCCAAAATCTCCTGTCCCACCCAAAATCCCCTGTCCCACCTGGAATCTTGTGTCCTACCCAGAATCCCCTGTCCCACCCAAAATCTCCTGTCCCTCCTGGGATCCCTTGACCCACCTGGAATCTCCTGTCCCACCCAAAATCCCCTGTCCCACCTGGAATCTTGTGTCCTACCCAAAATCCCCTGTCCCACCTGGGCTCTTCTGTCCCTCCTGGACTGTCCTGTCCCACCCAAAATCTGCTGTCCCACCTGGGATCTCCTGTCACACCCGGAATCTCCTGTCCCACCTGGAATCTTGTGTCCCACCCAAAATCTCATGTTCTACCCAAAATCCCCTGTCCCACCTGGAATCTCCTATCCCTCCTGGGATCTCCTGTCCCACCCAAAATCTCCTGTCCCACCCAGAATCCCCTGTCCCACCTGGGCTCCCCTGTCCCTTCTGGATCCCCTGTCCCACCCAAAGTCCCCTGTCCCACCTGGAATCTCCTGTCCCACCTGGGCTCTCCTGTCACACCCGGAATCTCCTGTACCACCTGGAATCTTGTGTCCCACCCAAAATCTCCTGTCCCACCTGGGCTCCCCTGTCCCTCCTGGGATCTCCTGTCCCACCCAAAATCTCCTGTCCCACCTGGACTTTCCTGTCCCACCCAAAATCTCCTGTCCCACCTGGAGTTTCTTGTCCCACCTGGACTCTCCCGTTCCCCCTGGCAGGGGATGAGCAGAGGGGAGCAGGGGGGGCTTGGAGGGAGGGGTGGGATGGGGTCATGGGGGGCTCTGATCCCAAATTTCCGTGTGCAGCTGGTGTGGGGAGGGGTCTCATCCCAAATTTCCGTGTGCAGCTGGTGTGGGGAGGGGTCTCATCCCAAATTTCCGTGTGCAGCTGGTGTGGGGGGCTGCTCCATCCAAATCCAAATCCCTCTGCTCCATCCAAATCCCTCTGCTCCATCCAAATCCCTCTGCTCCATCCAAATCCAAACCCCTCTGCTCCATCCAAATCCCAATCCCTCTGCTCCTTCCAAACCCCTCTGCTCCATCCAAATCCAAATCCCTCTGCTCCATCCCAATCCCACTGCTCCATCCCAACCCCCTCCTGCTCCATCCCAACCCCCCCCGCTCCATCCCAACCCCCTCCTGCTCCATCCCAACCCCCCTGCTCCATCCCAACCCTCCATCCAGCTGTTTTCCCCCCGCTTTTCCAGGTGGGGACGTGACTGCCAAGAACATCTGGCTGGCCGAGAACGTTCTGGAGATCCTGACAGAGCAAAGGTACCCCCGGGAATCCCCCCCCAGCCTCATTCCTACCCTCCCCACATTCCCAAAGCAGGGATTCCCAGCAGGCTGAAGGTGCCCAGGCCCCCAAATCCTGGAGCAGGGCTGAGGAGCAGGCGTGGCTGGGGCCCAGCATCCCGGGAATGTTTCCTTCCTGAGCAGTGGGGGAGGTTTTCCTTTGGGAGCAGTGGCCTGGAGTTGATTGCCCGGAAAGTTTCCTGTGTTTGGGCAGCTCCTGCTCCAGGCTGGGCCATCTGGGAAGCTCATCCCGGCCTCAGCATTGTCCTGGAGCCGCAGAATTCCTGGCTTCAGGATTCCCCAGGCAGGGCTGGGAATTGCTTTGCTGCAGGCTCCCTAAAATTCCCTAGGAATTCCCTAAAATCCGGGATTGCCCCGTGTGCCGTGGAGCTGCTCCAGCCTTTGTCCAGCTGGATTTGTCCTGGGGTTGTTGTTCCTGGGATCCAGAGCCAGCAGGAGCCACCTGAGCTGGATTTTCCAGTGTTTATCAATTTTATGTCCGTCACCAATGGATTTATCAATTAATATCTGTATCATTTAATATCTGTATCATTTAATGTCTGTATCATTTAATGTCTTTATTTATTATCTTTATTATTTATTCTCTTTATTTATCAACACATGCCTTTATTTATTAATATGTGTTTATTAATTCATGTTAATTAATGATACAGTTATTAATTGACATCTTAACTGATGCCCTGGCTGATGGTCCCAGGTGACACCAACCCCATCCCCCCTTTGCTGCTGGCCCATTCCTGGTGTTCCCTTCCCACACCCCAATCCCACAAAGATGTAATTTAATATCTTTATTATTTATTATCTTTATTAATTAACACACTCCCCAATTAATACATTAATTAATTAATGAATTACCTTTACTGATGCCCTGGCTGATGGTCCCAGGTGACACCAACCCCATCCCCCCTTTGCCTCTGCCCCATTCCCGGTGTTCCCTCCCCTCAATCCCACAAAGATGTCATTTAATGTCTTTATAATTTATTAATTGACACATTCCCCAATTAATACATTAATTTATTTATTAACTAATCATTTAATCACCTTTACTGATGCCCTGGGCAATGGTCCCAGGTGACACCAACCCCGTCCCCCCTTTGCCTCTGCCCCATTCCCGGTGTTCCCACAGCCCAGTCTCACTAAGATATCATTTAATATATTTCTAACTTATTAATTAACACATCCCCCAATTAATACATGTATTAATTAATAAATTAATTAATTTATTTATTATTTCATCACCTGTGCTGCTGCCCTGGGTGATGGCTGCAGCCCCCCTTTGCCTCTGCCCCATTCCCGGCGCTCCCTCCCCGTGCCCCGATCCCCCGGCATTCCCTGGGGTCCCCTCCCCCCCCCCGGGCTGTGCTGCCCATTCCCGGTGTTCCCTCAATCCCACAAAGATATAATTTAATATCTTTATAATTTATTAATTGACACATTCCCCAATTAACACATTAATTAATAATTTAATTAATCAACTCTGCTGCGGCCCTGGGGGTCGGTTGCAGCCCCCTCGTTGCCTCTGCCCCATTCCCGGTGTTCCCTCAATCCCACGAAGATATAATTTAATATCTTTATTAATTAACACATCCCCCAATTAACACATTTACTAATAAATAAATCAATTAATAATTTAATTCATCACCTCGTGCTGATTTGGGGTGAATTTGGGGGGATTTGGGGCTTTCCAGGGAGTGGGTGCTGAAGAGCAGCCTGCTGGTGGCCATGGCCGTGTACACCTACCTGCGCCTCATCGTGGACCACCACGGCACGGCCGCGCTGCAGGCGCTGCGCCAGAAGGAGGGGGTGATGGCTGCAGCCCCCTCGTTGCCTCTGCCCCATTCCCGGTGTTCCCACAGCCCAGTCTCACAAAGATATCATTTAATATCTTTATAGTTTATTAATTAACACGTCCCCCAATTAATGCATTTACTAATAAATAAATTAATTAATAATTTAATTAATCACCTGTGCTCCTGCCCTGGGTGATGGTTGCAGCCCCCCTTTGCCTCTGCCCCATTCCCGGCGCTCCCTCCCCGTGCCCGATCTTCAGTGGGAATGGGATTGGGATTGGCATTGGGAATGGGATTGGGAATGGGGTCAGGGATCGTCAGTGGGAATGGGATTGGGAATGGGAATGGGATTGGGAATGGGATTGGGATTGGGAATGGGATTGGGAATGGGATTGGGATTGGGAATGGGATTGGGAATGGGATTGGGTTTGGGAATGGGATTGGATGGGATTGGGAATGGGATTGGAGTTCTGCGTGTCCCTGCTCAGGGAGAGGGTGAGTGGGATTGGATTGGGATTGGGATTGGGATTGGGATCGGATTGGGAGTGGGATCCTGCATCTCCCTGCTCCAGGAGCAGGCAGTGGGTTGGGGTGGGATCCTGTTCCCTGGGACGGGCAGTTTGGGGTGGGGGCACTCCAGGCCTCATTTGGCTCTGGATGGAGCAGGACCCCCCAGAGCCGGGATTTCCCAAATCCCAGAGCCGGGATTTCTCCCAAATCCCAGAGCCGGGATTTCCCAAATCCCAGAGCCGGGATTTCCCAAATCCTCCCTGCCCATCCTCCCCCAGCTCCCAGGGCCGGCCCGCGGGGGCCGGCTGCAATCCTGGGGGAAAAGTGGCAGATTTATGGGCTGAGTGTTTGCTTTGGGAGGGAGAACATTCCAGAACAGCTGCCGACCCTCCCTGCCCGTGCCCCCATCCCAAGCTGCGCCTTCCAGCGGGGTGGGATGCCAGGGAATGGGGTGGGATGGCAGGGATGGGGTGGGATGCCAGGAATGGGGTGGGATGCCCGGGAATGGGGTGGGATGCCAGGGATGGGGTGGGATGCCAGGGATGGGGTGGGATGCCAGGGATGGGGTGGGATGCCAGGGAATGGGGCAGGACATGCCCAGGGTGGGGGAGCCGGGGTTCCTCCCTGCCCCACCCCCACCTCCTGCTCCCAGCGGGACTTTTCCCCCCTTTTCCCAGTTCTTGGATTGTTTCGTGGATTTTTTCTTGGGATTTTTCCTTCCCTTTTTCCCAGTTGATGGATTGTTTCAGTGACTGTTTCATGGGATTTTTCCCTCTTTTCTGAGTTCAGTGACTGTTTCATGGCATTTCCCTCTTTTTCCCAGCAGTTCATGGACTGTTTCATGGATCATTTCATGGGATTTTCCCTTCCTTTCCCCAGTTCATGGATCATTTCATGGATCATTTAACAGGATTTTCCCTCTTTCCCAGTTCATGGACTGTTTCATGATCGGCCGGGACCTGGTGCGCTTGCTGCAGAACGTGGCGCGGATCCCGGAGTTCGAGCAGCTCTGGAAGGACATCCTGCACAACCCGCAGGTGCTCAGCTCCCAGTTCACAGGTACCAGCCTGGAGCATTCCCTCTGCTCTCCCAGCACCCTTTTCCAGGGGTTTTCCAGTGCTTCAGAGGCATCCAGGCCTGCCTCATCCCAGAAAACCCCCGTGGGATCCTTAAGCGGTGCTGCTCCTTCTGGGCTCTGCGCTTCCGTGGTTTCTCCTGCCTGGAATTGTTCCAAGCTGGGTTGGAACAGTCTGATCCGGTGGGAATTGTCCCTGCTCGTGGACTGGGTGATCTCTGGGTGATTCCAGCCCAAAGCAGTCTGCAATTGCAGGATAATCAGAGTTATTTCCCTTAATTAAGTGATTTAAAAGGTGAGCCCGAGCTCTGACGTGACTGAGCAGAGCCTGGAGAGGCTCCAGGAATTCCAGGAGCTGCAGTAAGTGGCACTTCCCTGGGATTTAATTCCTCCCAGTAGCCTCATTCCATGGGAAGAGTGATGGATTCACCAGCTTTGTTGACATTAATGATATTCCCATAAATTGTTCCCTTCTCTGGGCACTTCCCCAGCAGGTTCTGGATGCAGCAATTCCAGGGAAATGTGGCTTTGAAGTGTTCCCACCCCTCTGGATCCTGGTTAAATCCATCCTAAGCAGCTCAGATGTTGCTCAGGGAATTCCTCAGGACGTGTTTGAGCCCTTTTCCACCCAAATTCCCATTCCCTGCCCAGGTGTGCTGCAGCTCCTGCAGTCCAGGACCTCCCGCAAGTTCCTGGCGTGCCGCCTCACCCCGGACATGGAGACCAAGCTGCTCTTCATGACCTCACGGGTAATCCCCTGGTGTCCAAAATCCCCTGGTGCCCAAATTCCACCTGGGTTCCCAAATTCCACCTGGATTCCCAAATTCCACCTGGGTTCCCTCAAAAATTCCACCTGGGTTCCCTCAAAAATCCCCCCTGGATTCCCAAATTCCGCCTGGATTCCTTCCCAAATCCCCCCTGGATTCCCAAATTCCACCTGGGTTCCCTCCCAAATTCCACCTGGATTCCCAAATTCCACCTGGGTTCCCTCCCAAATTCCACCTGGGTGCCCAAATTCCCCTGGATTGCCAAATCCCCCCGGGATTCCCAAATTCCACCTGGGTTCCTTCCCAAATCCCATCTGGGTTCCCTCAAAAATCTCCCCTGGATTCCCAAATTCCACCTGGGTTCCCTCCCAAATCCCCCCTGGGTTCCAAAAATCCCCCTGGGTTCCCTCCCAAATTCCTGGTGCCTTCCATCTCAAATTCCCCATGGATTCCTTCCCAAATTCCCAATGGGTTCCATCCCAAATTCCCCCTAGCTCAGGGTCCTGTGTGTCCCCACTGCCAGCCGTGTCCCATATCCCTGTCCCTGTCCCCAGCCCTGTCCCCAGCTGTGTCCCATGTCCCTGTCCCCAGCCGTGTCCCCAGCCATGTTCCATATCCCCAGCCCTGTCCCTGTCCCCAGCCATGCCCCATGTCCCCAGGCGTGTCTCATGTCCCTGTCCCATGTCCCTGTCCCTGTCCCCAGGTGCGCTTTGGGCAGCAGAAGCGTTACCAGGACTGGTTCCAGCGGCAGTACCTGTCCACCCCTGACAGCCAGTCCCTGCGCTGTGACCTGATCCGCTACATCTGCGGCGTGGTGCACCCGTCCAACGAGGTGCTGAGCTCTGACATCCTGCCCCGCTGGGCCATCATCGGCTGGCTGCTCACCACCTGCACGGTCAGAGCCCGCACGGGCAGGGCTGGGCTGGGGGAGCCTGAAAATGGGGAAAGGGTGGGCTGGGGGAGCCCAAAATGGGGAGGGCTGGGGCTGGGGGAGCATGAAATGGGGAAAGGGTGGGCTGGAGGAGCCCAAAATGGGGAAAGGGTGGGCTGGGGGAGCATGAAAATGGGCATGGGATGGGCTGGGGGAGCCCGAAAATGGGGAAAGGGTGGGCTAGGGAAGCCTGAAACAGGTACAGGATGGACTGGGAGAGCCAAAAATGGGGAAAGGGTGGGCTAGGGGAGCCCAAAATGGGCAAGGATGGGCTGGGGGAGCCTGAAAATGGGGAAAGGCTGGGCTGGGGGAGCCTGAAAATGGGCATGGGATGTGCTGGGGGAGCCCAAAATGGGCAAGGGTGGGCTGGGGGAGCATGAAATGGGGAAAGGGTGGGCTGGGAGAGCCCAAAGTGGTGGATGGGATGGGCTGGGAATGGGAACATCTCAAAAACAGGAGCAGGAACATCCCAAAAATGGGGCACGGGATGGGCTGGGAGCAGCTGATCCCAAGAGGGGAAAGAGCAGCACGTTAGGGATGTGAAGAGGGAGGATTTTGGGGGAAGAGCAGCACCTTAGGGATGTGAAGAGGGAGGATTTGGGGGAAGAGCAGCACCTTAGGGATGTGAAGAGGGAGGATTTTGGGGGAAGAGCAGCACCTTAGGGATGTGAAGAGGGAGGATTTTGGGTGAGTCTTGGAGGTTTCCCAACACTGGGTTTGGTCACGGGGGGATCTCAGGGGGCTCTTGGAGGGATCTCAAGGAATCTTGAGGGGTCTCAGCGTTGTCTCCGTGGGGTAATTTGGGTTTTTTTGGTCTCCCGCAGTCGAACGTCGCTGCTTCCAACGCCAAGCTGGCGCTGTTCTACGACTGGCTCTTCTTCAACCCCGAGAAGGACAGCATCATGAACATCGGTGAGGAGGGGGCCCGGGGGGACCTGTCCGGGGTGGGATCCATGGGGTGGGACCTGCCTTGGGATGGGATCCATGGGGTGGGACCTGCCTTGGGGTGGGATCCTGGGATGGGATCCATGGGATGGGATCTGCCCAGGGGTGGGATCCTGGGGGGGACCTGCCTGGGAATGGGATCCATGGGGTGGGATCTGCCTTGGATGGAATCCTGGGCTGGGATCCACCTTGGGATGGGATCCTGGGCTGTTCCTGGGGTGGGAACCATGAGGATTCACTTTGGGATGGGATCCTGGGGTGGGATCCCTGGGGATCTGCCTTGGTTTGGCGTCCTGGGCTGTTCCTGGATGGGATCCTGGCAGTTCCTGGGGTGGGATCCCTGGGGATCTGCCTTGGTTTGGCGTCCTGGGCTGTTCCTGGATGGGATCCTGGCAGTTCCTGGGGTGGGATCCATGGGGATCTGCCTTGGTTTGGGATCCTGGGATGTTCCTGGGGTGGGATCCATGGGCTGTTCCTGAGATGGGATCCTGGCAGTTCCTGGGGTGGGATCCATGGGGATCTGCCTTGGTTTGGGACCCGTGGGCTGTTCCTGGGGTGGGATATGGGGTCACTGTGACCCAGGGCAGCCCTGGACCCCGCTGCCCCTCAGCCCCTGGATCCCACCCCGTGGATCCAGCCTGTCCCAGCCCCTCGGCAGCCCCCCAGGAGCGGGCCTTGGGGGTCTCTGGGGGCTCACCCCGTTCCCTCCTGCAGAACCTGCCATCCTGGTCATGCACCACTCCATGAAGCCCCACCCGGCCATCACGGCCACGCTGCTGGACTTCATGTGCCGGGTGAGCGCTTCCTGCTCCTGCAATTCCCAGGGCTGGGCAAAGCTGGGAGAGAGCTCCACAAATCCCACCCAAAAAGCTCTTCCCTGGGTTTCCCCCCACTTCCAGAGTCACCTGAACCTCCCTCTTCCCAAATCGAGGAGGGATTTTCCCTTTGCTGCCAAATTATCCCCAGCACTTGGTGGGAAGAATCCAGAGCGTTCCTGGAGTTTTGGGATCCACGTGTCATCCATTGCTGGTGGGAAGGCAGCACTGCCAGCAAACCCTGCCTGTGGTGGAGGAAAAAGCTTCTGGATTGTTCCCTCATGGAATTCCTGGCCCAACCCAGTCCCCGGGGGGGATCAGAGTGTCAGGGAATGATCCAGAGTGATCCCTGTCCCATCCCAGGGTGGAAAAGCTGCTGCTTCCAGGAATTGGGGGGCTGGGGGTGTTTCTGGGAAGGGCCTGGAGCTCCCAGTCCAAAGTGGGGGAAGGTTCCTGGGATGTCCCGGGCTCCAGGGAGGAATCCCAGCCCTCCCTGCAGGAGCCAAGGCTTGGACAGAGCCAAGCACTCGGGGCTCTTCTCCCACAGCCTGGAATTTCCTGCCCCTGGCAGGGATTTTCTCCCACTTGCAGAGCCCCTGACCCTGCTCTCCACCCCTGATCTCTTCCAGATCATTCCCAATTTCTACCCCCCTCTGGAAGCCCACGTCCGCCAGGGCGTCTTCAACTCCCTCACCCACATCGTGGAGAAGCGAGTCCTGGCGTAAGAACCCCGGGGTTTTCCCACGTTTTCCTGAATTTCCAGCATGGACACGGCTGCCCCTGGGTCTCTCCTGGAGCTCTGAGCCCGTGTTGTTCTCCACCAAACCTTGGGAGCAGCCAGCATTGTCCTGGGGGCTGTCCTGGCCAGGGAATTGGGATTTCCCAGGAATTCCAGCCCCTTCTGCCGCTCCTGGTGGCTCAGGAGGGGATCCCAGGGAGCTGCAGGTGACAAAGCCCAGCATTCCCAGAGGGATGAGGCCCCATCCCTGATCCCTGTCCCACCCCACGCAGGCACCTGGCCCCGCTCTTCGACAACCCCAAGCTGGACAAGGAGCTCCGGGCCATGCTCAGGGAGAAATTCCCGGAATTCTGCAGCTCTCCCTCGCCCCCCATCGAAGGTAGGAGATGTGGGGGGCTCCTGGCAGATCCCCCCTGAGGGAGTTTTCCATGGAGGAATTCCCTGGATGGGTCGGGCGAGCCCTCCGGGGTTGGGATTTTACGGAGTGAAACTGGGATTTAGGGAATTGTGGGTGCTCCAGTGCTCCCTGTGCCCCGGGGGATCCCTTCCCAAAGCACCTGCGGCCCTTTCCCGGGGCTGTTTTTTTGGGAGAGGCCTCACCTGGCTGGGTGCTCGGTGCCAGTGAAAATCGAGGAGCCGGTTCCCATGGAGATGGAGAATCACCTGGAGAAGGATGACGGTTGCTATGACAACGCCGAGGCCGCCTTCAGCGACGATGAGGAGGAGCTGAACAGCAAAGGTGAGGGAGGGAGCTCCTGGAATTCCCCAGGGACACCCAGATCCCACCGGGCTGCAGAATTCCCTCGGAGCTCCTCGGCCAGGAGCTGATCCCGCCTTTCCTCCTGCTCTGGAGGAGCAGATTCCCAAATCCGCTGGTTCTGGAGCTGTGCCCAAAGGGGTTGTTCCCTTTCCTGGCTGTTCCCAGGAGCTCAGAGCACTTTTCCAGCCCCAAATCCCCTCTGCTCCCCCTCTGGAGCCATTCCCAGCCTCGCTGGTCGGATCCTTGTGGGATTCCCGCTGTTCTAGGAGGGTTTCCCAGCAGTGGGATGTGGCCTGGGAGCCCCAGAATCCCAATCCCAAATTGTGCCTCCTTGGAGACGCCTTGGCAATGTTGGAGGCTCGGTTTTGGGCACGGGGACTGAGCAGGGACCACAATCCCAGACATTCCCACCTTTATCCTGAATCCCTGGAGCCTCCAGGGGGGGAAGGATCCAGGACAGGGATTGCTGGGAAGGAGGAAAACCCCTCGTTGCCTGGTTTCAGGGAAGAAGAGGGAGTTCAGGTTCCATCCCATCAAGGAATCCATCGTGGAGGAGCCCGTGGACATCACCCCCTTCCTGGAGCAGCTGGACGAGTCCCTGAAGGACAAAGTGCTGCAGCTGCAGAAGGGCAGGTGGGGCCATTCCCAATCCCAACCCCATTCCCAAGGGTCTCTCCAGGCCTCCCAGAACTCCTTCAGCCCCGTGGAGAGGGAATTCCTGCAGGGAGAGGGCTTGGGAAGGAGAGCCTTGGAGCTCCGAGCGCCCGGGGGAGGCTCAGCGAGTCCATGGAATTCCTGGCTCTGAGTTCCCTCCAAATCCTGATTTTAACCCTGGAATTCATCCCCCCGACACCCGCCCACCTGGGCCGACCCCGACCCCGTCCCCAGCTGCCCCTCCCGGTGCTCCCAGTGCTCCCAGTAACGGGATTCCCTGTCCCTGTGCCCTGCAGCGACACGGAGGCGCAGTGCGAGGTCATGCAGGAAATCGTGGATCAGGTCCTGGAGGTAACGGGGCGGGATCTGGGATCTGTCCTGGATGGGGTCTAAGATCTGTCCTGGATGGGGTCTGGGATCCATCATGGGTGGGATCTGGGATTTGTTCTGGTTGGGGTGTGGGATCTGTCCTGGCTGGGATCTGGGATCCATAATGGGTGGGATCTGGGATCTGTCCTGTCTTGGGATCTGGGATCTGTCCTGTCTGGGATCTGGGATCCACCAGGCGGGATCTGAAATTCATTCCGGCTGGGATTTGGGGTCCATCCTGAACAGGATTTGGTATCTGTCCTGTGTGGGATCTGGGATCCATCATGGCTGGGATCTGGGATCTGTCCTGGAAGGATCTGGGATCTGTCCTGGCTGGGATCTGTCTGTGGGATCTGGATCTGTCCTGGCTGGGATCTGGGATTTGTCCTGGCTGGGATCTGGGATCCATCATGGCTGGGATCTGGGATCTGTCCTGGATGGGGTCTGGGATCCATCGTGGGTGGGATCTGGGATCCATAATGGGTGGGATCTGGGATCTGTCCTGGACAGGATTTGGGATACATCGTGGGCGGGATTCAGGATCCATCCTGGCTGGGATTTGGGATCCCTGGCTCTGGAAACCCATCCGGAGCCGGCTGGGATCTGTTTTCGTGTCCCCTCCTGTGCCAGGCAGGCCCTGAGCCCCCCGTGTCCCCCTGTGTCCCCCCCGTGTCCCCCCGTGTCCGGCGGGCCCTGAGCCCCTCGCTGCCCTTCCCAGGAGGATTTTGACTCGGAGCAGCTCTCGGTGCTCGCCTCGTGCCTGCAGGAGCTGTTCAAGGCTCACTTCCGCGGGGAGGTCCTGCCCGAGGAGATCACGGAGGAGTAAGGAAGGGCTGGGCACCCCCTCCCCTCAGCTGGGCCTTTCCCTGGGATATTCCCAGCTTTGGAAGAGGTTTCCATGGGGAATTCCTGCTGGGCTCACCCAGACCGGCTCCTTCTCCGGGGTTTCCTTGGAGCTGAAGCTGCTGCGGGATCGTTCCTGCCTCCCCAGCAGGGTCCGGGGCTGTTCCCATTCCTGGGAAATCCCAGCGGGGTCCGGGGCTGTTCCATTCCTGGGAAAACCCAGAGGGATCCAGGGCTGTTCCCATTCCTGGGAAATCCTGGAGGGGCTGTTCCCATTCCTGGGAAATCCCAGAGGGATCCAGGGCTGTTCCTATTCCTGGGAAAACCCAGCAGGGTCCAGGGCTGTTCCCATGCCATTCTTGGAATAACTTGGAGGGATCCAGGGAGTTCCCAGGGCTGTTCCCGTGCCATTCCTGGGATGACTTGGAGGGATCCAGGGAGTTCCCAGGGCTGTTCCCATGCCATTCCCAGGAAAGCCCTGGCCGTGGCTGCTCCGGCGGCTCAGCGTGTCCGTCTGTCCCCAGGTCCCTGGAGGAGTCCGTGGGGAAGCCCCTGTACCTGATATTCCGGTAGGTCCTTCCCGAATCCTGGGGAATTCCGGGCCTGCCTGCTTCATCCCGGAACCCCCAGCGGTTTCCCGCTGCCCTCTGGAATGGGAATCCGGGGCTTTCTGGGGTTCGGGATCCCGCCGACATTCCCGCTTTTGCCAGGAACCTGTGCCAGATGCAGGAGGACAACAGCGGCTTCTCGCTGCTGCTGGACCTGCTCTCCGAGCTCTACCAGAAGCAGCCCAAGATCGGCTACCACCTGCTCTACTACCTGAGAGCCAGGTGAGCCCGGGCCCCGCCCTCCCGGGGCTCCGCCCATGAGCCTGGCCCCACCCTCCGGGGGCTCCTCCCACGAGCCCGGGCCCCGCCCTCCTGTGGCTCCTCCCTCTCTCCTGTGACTCCTCCCTCTCCTGGCCCCGCCCTGCTGTGGCTCCTCCCTCTCACCCTCTTCTCACCTGGTTCCCACCCTCACCTTGGCCCCGCCCTCCTACCTGGGCCCCTCCCCTGCCCGTGCCTGTCCCTGTCCCCGGTGGTGGCGTGTGCCAGCTGTGCCAGGTGTGCCAGGTGTGCCAGGTGCCAGCTGTGTGCCAGGTGTGTGCCTGCAGTGCCAGCTGTGTGCCAGGTGTGCCAGCTGTGTCATGTGTGTGGCAGGTGCCAGCTGTGCCAGCTGTGCCAGCTGTGTGCCAGGTGTGCCAGGTGCCAGCTGTGTGCCAGGTGTGTGCCTGCAGTGCCAGCTGTGTGCCAGGTGTGCCAGCTGTGTCATGTGTGTGGCAGGTGCCAGCTGTGCCAGCTGTGCCAGCTGTGTGCCAGGTGTGCCAGGTGCCAGCTGTGTGGCAGGTGTGTGGCAGGTGTACCAGGTGTGTGCGAGCTGTGCCAGGGGTGTGCCAGCTGTGTGCCAGGTGTGTGTCAGTGGTACCAGCTGTGTGCCAGCTGTGCCAGGCGTGTGCCAGCTGTGTGCCAGGTGCCAGCTGTGCCAGCGGTGGCAGCTGTGCCAGCGGTGGCAGCTGTGGCAGGTGCCAGCGTGGCTGTGTCCCCAGCAAGGCGGCGCTGGGCAGGATGGGGCTCTACGAGTCGTTCGCCCAGGCCACGCAGCTGGGGGAGCTGCACACGTGCCTGATGATGGACATGAAGGCGTGCCAGGAGGACGACGTGCGCCTGCTCTGCTTCCTCACGCCCTCCATCTACACCGAGGTGAGCCCAAAATCCTGGCCCAGGGGTGCCCAAAATCCTGGCCCAGCTGTGCCCAAAATCCTGGCCCAGCTGTGCCCAAAATCCCGTGCCAGGGCTGCCCAAAATCCCATCCCAGGAGTGCCCAAAATCCCGTTCCTGGGGTGCTCAAAATCCTGTCCCAGCTGTGCCCAGAATCCCGTTCCTGGGGTGCCCAAAATCCTGTCCCAGCTGTGCCCAAAATCCTGTCCCAGCTGTGCCCAAAATCCTGGCCCAGCTGTGCCCAAAATCCTGTCCCAGCTGTGCCCAAAATCCTGGCCCAGGGCTGCCCAAAATCCTGTCCCAGGGGTGTCCAAAATCCTGGCCCAGCTGTGCCCAAAATCCTGGCCCAGGGGTGCCCAAAATCCTGTCCCAGGGCTGCCCAAAATCCTGTCCTAGCTCTGCCCAAAATCCTGCCCCAGGGGTGCCCAAAATCCCGTCCCAGGGCTGCCCAAAATCCCATCCCAGCTGTGCCCAAAATCTCGTCCCAGCTGTGCCCAAAATCCTGTCCCAGCTGTGCCCAAAATCCTATTCCTGGGGTGCCCAAAATCCCATTCCTGGGGTGCCCAAAATCCTGTCCTAGCTGTGCCCAAAATCCTGTCCCAGGAGTGCCCAAAATCCCATTCCTGGGGTGCCCAAAATCTCGTCACAGCTGTGCCCAAAATCCTGTCCCAGGGCTGCCCAAAATCCTGTTCCTGGTGTGCCCAAAATCCCATCCTGGGTGTGCCCCAGGTCCCATCCCAGCTGTGCTGCAGCAGAGAATCCCTAAAATTCTCTCTAAATTCAGAGAATCCCTAAAATTCTCTCAAAGTTCAGAAACCTCTGCAGCCATGGAATGTGCAGCTGGATCCCTGCCCATCCTTGGGACCCATCCCAGGGCAGGGTCAGGCTGTCCTGTGCTGATCCCAAATCCCAGGATCCATCCCAGGGCAGGGTCAGGCTGTCCTGTGCTGATCCCAAATCCCAGGATCCATCCCAGGGCAGGGTCAGGCTGTCCTGTGCTGATCCCAAATCCCAGGATCCATCCCAGGGCAGGGTCAGGCTGTCCTGTGCTGATCCCAAATCCCAGGATCCATCCCAGGGCAGGGTCAGGCTGTCCTGTGCTGATCCCAAATCCCAGGATCCATCCCAGGGCAGGGTCAGGCTGTCCTGTGCTGATCCCAAATCCCAGGATCCATCCCAGGGCAGGGTCAGGCTGTCCTGTGCTGATCCCAAATCCCAGGATCCATCCCAGGGCAGGGTCAGGCTGTCCTGTGCTGATCCCAAATCCCAGGATCCATCCCAGGGCAGGGTCAGGCTGTCCTGTGCTGATCCCAAATCCCAGGATCCATCCCAGGGCAGGGTCAGGCTGTCCTGTGCTGATCCCAAATCCCAGGATCCATCCCAGGGCAGGGTCAGGCTGTCCTGTGCTGATCCCAAATCCCAGGATCCATCCCAGGGCAGGGTCAGGCTGTCCTGTGCTGATCCCAAATCCCAGGATCCATCCCAGGGCAGGGTCAGGCTGTCCTGTGCTGATCCCAAATCCCAGGATCCATCCCAGGGCAGGGTCAGGCTGTCCTGTGCTGATCCCAAATCCCAGGATCCATCCCAGGGCAGGGTCAGGCTGTCCTGTGCTGATCCCAAATCCCAGGATCCATCCCAGGGCAGGGTCAGGCTGTCCTGTGCTGATCCCAAATCCCAGGATCCATCCCAGGGCAGGGTCAGGCTGTCCTGTGCTGATCCCAAATCCCAGGATCCATCCCAGGGCAGGGTCAGGCTGTCCTGTGCTGATCCCAAATCCCAGGATCCATCCCAGGGCAGGGTCAGGCTGTCCTGTGCTGATCCCAAATCCCAGGATCCATCCCAGGGCAGGGTCAGGCTGTCCTGTGCTGATCCCAAATCCCAGGATCCATCCCAGGGCAGGGTCAGGCTGTCCTGTGCTGATCCCAAATCCCAGGATCCATCCCAGGGCAGGGTCAGGCTGTCCTGTGCTGATCCCAAATCCCAGGATCCATCCCAGGGCAGGGTCAGGCTGTCCTGTGCTGATCCCAAATCCCAGGATCCATCCCAGGGCAGGGTCAGGCTGTCCTGTGCTGATCCCAAATCCCAGGATCCATCCCAGGGCAGGGTCAGGCTGTCCTGTGCTGATCCCAAATCCCAGGATCCATCCCAGGGCAGGGTCAGGCTGTCCTGTGCTGATCCCAAATCCCAGGATCCATCCCAGGGCAGGGTCAGGCTGTCCTGTGCTGATCCCAAATCCCAGGATCCATCCCAGGGCAGGGTCAGGCTGTCCTGTGCTGATCCCAAATCCCAGGATCCATCCCAGGGCAGGGTCAGGCTGTCCTGTGCTGATCCCAAATCCCAGGATCCATCCCAGGGCAGGGTCAGGCTGTCCTGTGCTGATCCCAAATCCCAGGATCCATCCCAGGGCAGGGTCAGGCTGTCCTGTGCTGATCCCAAATCCCAGGATCCATCCCAGGGCAGGGTCAGGCTGTCCTGTGCTGATCCCAAATCCCAGGATCCATCCCAGGGCAGGGTCAGGCTGTCCTGTGCTGATCCCAAATCCCAGGATCCATCCCAGGGCAGGGTCAGGCTGTCCTGTGCTGATCCCAAATCCCAGGATCCATCCCAGGGCAGGGTCAGGCTGTCCTGTGCTGATCCCAAATCCCAGGATCCATCCCAGGGCAGGGTCAGGCTGTCCTGTGCTGATCCCAAATCCCAGGATCCATCCCAGGGCAGGGTCAGGCTGTCCTGTGCTGATCCCAAATCCCAGGATCCATCCCAGGGCAGGGTCAGGCTGTCCTGTGCTGATCCCAAATCCCAGGATCCATCCCAGGGCAGGGTCAGGCTGTCCTGTGCTGATCCCAAATCCCAGGATCCATCCCAGGGCAGGGTCAGGCTGTCCTGTGCTGATCCCAAATCCCAGGATCCATCCCAGGGCAGGGTCAGGCTGTCCTGTGCTGATCCCAAATCCCAGGATCCATCCCAGGGCAGGGTCAGGCTGTCCTGTGCTGATCCCAAATCCCAGGATCCATCCCAGGGCAGGGTCAGGCTGTCCTGTGCTGATCCCAAATCCCAGGATCCATCCCAGGGCAGGGTCAGGCTGTCCTGTGCTGATCCCAAATCCCAGGATCCATCCCAGGGCAGGGTCAGGCTGTCCTGTGCTGATCCCAAATCCCAGGATCCATCCCAGGGCAGGGTCAGGCTGTCCTGTGCTGATCCCAAATCCCAGGATCCATCCCAGGGCAGGGTCAGGCTGTCCTGTGCTGATCCCAAATCCCAGGATCCATCCCAGGGCAGGGTCAGGCTGTCCTGTGCTGATCCCAAATCCCAGGGCAGGATCCCAATGTCCTGTGCTCATCCCAAATCCCGGGATCCACCCAGGGCAGGGTCAGGCTGTTCCTGTGCTCATCCCAAATCCCAGGATCCATCCCAGGGCAGGGTCAGGCTGTCCCTGTGCTCATCCCAAATCCCAGGGCAGGGTCAGGCTGTCCTGTGCTGATCCCAAATCCCAGGATCCATCCCAGGGCAGGGTCAGGCTGTTTTTCACACTGATCCCAAATCCCGGGATCCATCCCGGGGCACATCCCTCTCCCCCGGAGCCGCCTCCCGGCCCTTGGCTCCGGCTCTGATTGATTTTGTGTTTCCTGCGAGGCCCCGGAGCAGGGAGCAGAGCCAGGAGCAGAGGGAAAAACAGGGAATTCCAGAGCCTCGGCTGAAGGCTGCCCCCCGCTGTCTGCCCGAGCTTGTCCCGGGGGATCCCTGCGGATTTTGGGATTTTGGGATGCCTCTCCCCGGTGTCCCCCCCTGAATCTCTTGGAGCTTTTCCCAGGGAATCCCTGGAATTTTTGGGATTTTGGGATGGCTCTCTCCGGTGTCCCCCCCTGAATCTGCCTGAGCTTTTCCCAGGGAATCCCTGGAATTTTTGGGATTTTGGGATGGCTCTCCTGATTCCCCTGAATCTCAAGAGATTCCCCTGAATCTCTTGGAGCTTTTCCCAGGGAATCCCTGGAGTTTTTGGGATTTTGGGATGGCTCTCCCCGGTGTCCCTCCCTGAATCTGCCTGAGCTTTTCCCAGGGAATCCCTGGGATTTTTTGGGATTTCGGGAGGGCTCTCCCCAGTGTCCCTCCCTGAATTTCTCAGAGCTTTTCCCAGAGAATCCCTGAGATTTTTTGGGATTTTGGGATGGCTCTCCCCGGTGTCCCTCCCTGAATCTGCCTGAGCTTTTCCCAGGGAATCCCTGGAATTTTGGGGATTTTGGGAGGGCTCTCCCTAGTGTCTCTCCCTGAACCTGCCTGAGCTTTTCCCAGGGGATCCCTGCCTGGAGATTTTAGGAGGGCTCTCCCTGGTGTCCCTCCCTGAATCTGCCTGAGCTTTTCCCAGGGAATCCCTGGAATTTTGGGGATTTTGGGAGGGCACTCCCCAGTGTCACTCCCTGAACCTGCCAGATCTTTTCCCGGGGAATCCGGATTTTTTGGGATTTCGGGAGGGCTCTCCCCGGTGTCCCCCCCTGAACCTGCCCGGGTTTTGTGCATTCCCAGTTTCCTGACGAGACCCTGCGGAGCGGGGAGCTGCTGAACATGATCGTGGCTGTCATCGACTCCTTCCAGGTGCGGGGACCCTTCCCAGCCCCTTCCCGACCCTTTCCCGGCAGATTTCACCCCAAAATGAGCCATCCACGGCCTCCACTCCCCATCCTCGCCGGAACGAGCCCCAAATCTCCGCGGCTTTCCTGCCTCGGTGTCCAAAGGTCGATCCCAAGCTTGCAAGGGATCTCCTGCAGAGCCATTTCCTGGGCAATCAGCGCTAATTACCCTAATGAGCCCCTTGCCCGGGGGATCCCGCTGGCTCTGCCTGAGGCTGGGACGTTCCTGGCAGGAATTTTCCCCGCTCCAGAGCGGCTGTGAGAGCCCAGAAATAGGCGCGGGGGCGCCTCTGGAATGCCGGGTCTGGATGTGCCGATAACCCCGGGCCCTCCTGCCCCAATCCCAATCCCGGGAATGCTGCGCCAGCAGCTCCTGGAGGGGGCTGGGAGCCGGGAATGCTCCCAGATCCGGAGGGTTGGGGGCTTCCTTCCCCTCCCTGCTGCCCTTCCTTCCTGAGCTTCTCCAGGTGCTTCCCTGGGGGGATGGAGCCAGAGGATCCTGTGGGGTCTGCAGAGGGGCAGGGAGAAGGAGGATGAGAGGCAGGGTGGGAAGGGGAAGCTCTCCCAAGGGATCCCAGGGGTGGTGCTGGCACTTTTCCTGCTGGATCCCATTTGGGGAGGCTCCTCA
>NW_024499318.1:207458-212164 GCF_017590055.1 Onychostruthus taczanowskii
TTTTTGGGATTTCGGGAGGGCTCTCCCCAGTGTCCCTCCCTGAATTTCTCAGAGCTTTTCCCAGAGAATCCCTGAGATTTTTTGGGATTTTGGGATGGCTCTCCCCGGTGTCCCTCCCTGAATCTGCCTGAGCTTTTCCCAGGGAATCCCTGGAATTTTGGGGATTTTGGGAGGGCACTCCCCAGTGTCACTCCCTGAACCTGCCAGATCTTTTCCCGGGGAATCCGAGTTTTTGGGATTTCGGGAGGGCTCTCCCCGGTGTCCCCCCCTGAACCTGCCCGGGTTTTGTGCATTCCCAGTTTCCCGACGAGACCCTGCGGAGCGGGGAGCTGCTGAACATGATCGTGGCTGTCATCGACTCCTTCCAGGTGCGGGGACCCTTCCCGGCCCCTTCCCAGCCCCTTCCCGACCCTTTCCCGGCAGATTTCACCCCAAAATGAGCCATCCACGGCCTCCACTCCCCATCCTCGCCGGAACGAGCCCCAAATCTCCGCGGCTTTCCTGCCTCGGTGTCCAAAGGTCGATCCCAAGCTTGCAAGGGATCTCCTGCAGAGCCATTTCCTGGGCAATCAGCGCTAATTACCCTAATGAGCCCCTTGCCCGGGGGATCCCGCTGGCTCTGCCTGAGGCTGGGACGTTCCTGGCAGGAATTTTCCCCGCTCCAGAGCGGCTGTGAGAGCCCAGAAATAGGCGCGGGGGCGCCTCTGGAATGCCGGGTCTGGATGTGCCGATAACCCCGGGCCCTCCTGCCCCAATCCCAATCCCGGGAATGCTGCGCCAGCAGCTCCTGGAGGGGGCTGGGAGCCGGGAATGCTCCCAGATCCGGAGGGTTGGGGGCTTCCTTCCCCTCCCTGCTGCCCTTCCTTCCTGAGCTTCTCCAGGTGCTTCCCTGGGGGGATGGAGCCAGAGGATCCTGTGGGGTCTGCAGAGGGGCAGGGAGAAGGAGGATGAGAGGCAGGGTGGGAAGGGGAAGCTCTCCCAAGGGATCCCAGGGGTGGTGCTGGCACTTTTCCTGCTGGATCCCATTTGGGGAGGCTCCTCAAACCCCCCTGACCCATTCCCTGTCCCGTCCAAAGGATGGTGCTGGCACTTTTCCTGCTGGATCCCATTTGGGGAGGCTCCTCAGAGCCCCCTGACCCATTCCCTGTCCCATCCCAAGGATGGCGCTGGCACTTTTCCTGCTGGATCCCATTTGGGGAGGCTCCTCAGAGCCCCCTGACCCATTCCCTGTCCGCCCCCCAGGGATGGTGCTGGCACTTTTCCTGCTGGATCCCATTTGGGGAGGCTCCTCAGAGCCCTCTGACCCATTCCCTGTCCCATCCCAGGGATGGTGCTGGCCCTTTTCCTGCTGGATCCTGCCTGGGGAAGCTCCTCAAACGATGGGATTGGGAATGGGAATAGGAATAGGAGTGGGAATGGGGGTGGGATTGGGAACAGGATTGGAAATGGAAATGGGAAGAGGAGTGGGAATGGGGATGGGGTTGAGCAGGGCCCAGGCAGCCCCCAAATCCTGCCCCAAATCCAGGCTTGGCCCTCTCCAGGGGGAGATCCCTGCCGGGGCTGAACTCCCTGCGGGCATTAAAGGATCACTGCCAGGGATTGTGGGGTTTATCCCTGTGCCCGAGGGTGCCAGGCAGGGATGGGCAAATCCCAAAAGCTGCCCCGGCTCCACAGCCTCTCTGTGGGGTCCCTCGGTGTCCCTAGAGCAAATCCCTGATCCAGCTTTGGGAGCAGCGGGATAAGCCTGCTAATTAGGGAGCCTCGTTAGCTCTGTGCCCACTGCCAGTGCCGGGGGGGGAGGGGGGACCCTGGGCAGGTTTGGGGTGCCCAGAGCTGGGGAAGGGGCTGACACAGACCCCTGTTAACCCCACTGTCCCCATTGTCCATCCCCATTGTCCATCCCCACTGTCCCCATTATCCATCCCTGTTGTCCCCACTGCCCCTGCCATCCTTGTTTTTCCCATTGTCCCTGTTGTCCTTCTTGTCCCCATTGTCCCTCTCGTTGTCTCTCTGGTCTTTGTTATCCCTGTTATCCCCATTGTCCCCGTTCTCCCTGTTATCCTTCCCTGCTGTCCCCTCTCCCCTCTGTCCCCCGTCCCTGTCCCTGCTGTCCCTGTGCTGTGTCCCCTGTCCCCATCCCTGTCCCCCTGTCCCTGTTGTACCTGTCCCATCCCTATCCTTGTCCTCTATCCCGGTCCCTATCCCTGTCCCCTGTCCCCCTGTCCCTGCTGCCCCTGTGCTGTGTCCCCTGTCCCCATCCCTGTCCTCCTGTCCCTGCTGTCCCTGTTCCATTCCTGTCCCTCTCCCTGTCCCTGTCCCTGCTGTCCCTGTGCTGTGTCCCCTGTCCCCATCCCTGTCCCCCTGTCCCTGCTGTCCCTATCCCTATCCCTGTCCCTGTCCCTATCCCCATCCCTGTCCCTGCTGTCCCTGTCCCTGCTGTCCCTGTCCCTGCTGTCCCTATCCCTGTCCCTATCTCTGTCCCTGTCCCTATCCCCATCCCTGTCCCTGTCCCTATCCCATCCCTGCTGTCTCTGTCCCTATCCCTGCTGTCCCTATCCCTGTCCCTGTCCCTATCCCCATCCCTGTCACCGCTGTCCCTGTCCCTGTCCCTGCTGTCCCTGTGCTGTGTCCCCTGTCCCCATCCCTGTCCCCCTGTCCCTGCTGTCCCTATCCCTATCCCTGTCCCTGTCCCTATCCCCATCCCTGTCCCCGCTGTCCCCATCCCTGCTGTCCCTGTCCCTGTCCCTGCTGTCCCTGTCCTGTCCCTATCCCTGTCCCTGTCCCTGTCCCCATCCCTGTCCCCGCTGTCCCTGTCCCTGTCCCTGTGCTGTGTCCCCTGTCCCCTGTCCCTATCCCCATCGCTGTCCCTATCCCATCCCTGCTGTCCCTGTCCCTATCCCTGTCCCTATCCCTGTCCCTGTCCCTATCCCATCCCTGCTGTCCCTGTCCCTATCCCTGTCCCTATCCCCATCCCTGTCCCTGTCCCTATCCCATCCCTGCTGTCCCTGTCCCTATCCCTATCCCTGTCCCCGCTGTCCCCGCTGTCCCCGTCACCGTGCGTGTGGCGCAGTTCAGAGCCTGGACTGGGAGACCTTTGAGCAGTACTGCACGTGGCAGCTGTTCCTGGCCCACAACATCCCCCTGGAGACCATCATCCCCATCCTGCAGCACCTCAAGTACAAGGGTGAGCGGGGCACACGCCTGGGGACATCCTGGGGACATCCTGGGGACAGCTCAGGGACATCCCGGGGACATCCCCATCCTGCAGCACCTCCAGTACAAGGGTGAGGGGGACACTGTGGGGACAATGTGGGGACATTCCTGGGACACCCAGGGACATCTGGGGACAGCCTGGGACATCCCTGGGACACCCAGGGACATCTAGGGACAGCCTGGGGACAGCCTGGGACATTCCTGGGACACCCAGGGACGCCTGGGGACACCTCTGGAGACATCCCAGGAACACCCCTGGGACAACCCAGGGGACATCGTGGGGACATTGCCGGGGTGGGAGACATTCCCAGGGGACATTCCAAGGGGGACATTCCCTGGGGACATTCCTGGGACACCCTGGGACACCCTGGGGACATTCCTGGGACACCCTGGGACACCCTGGGGACATCCTGGGACACCCTGGGGACATCCTGGGACATTGCCACCTCCTTCCCCCGGCAGAGCACCCCGAGGCCCTGTCCTGCCTCCTGCTGCAGCTCCGCAGGGAAAAGTAAGTGGGGGGCACCAGGGGGGACCCCCAGAGTGTCCCCATGGCAGGGGGGTGTGCCTGGGGCCCTGGGGGAGACACCCGGGGGATCTGGGGACACCCAGGGGGTCTGGGGGGCTCTGGGGTGTCCCCACAGGACGGGGATGCGCTGCCACACCCGGGCAGAGCCGGAATCCCAGATGGGGAATTCCTGGGGGTCTGGGGTCTCTCCTGGGAGGGTCTGTGGGTGTCTCCAGGGGCTCTGGGGAGGACTCCTGGGGGTCTCCTGTGGGTCTGGGGGTGTCTCCAGGGGCTCTGGGGGGTGTCTCCTGTGGGTCTGGGGTTTCTCCTAGTGGTCTGGGGGTTCTCCTGGGGGTCTCCTAGTGCTCTGGGGGTCTCTCCTGTGGCTCTGTGGGGTCTTCTGTGTGCTTTTTGTCCCCTCCCCAGGCTGTAACCCCTTCCCCCCCCGAGGATTTGGGGAGGTTTTTGTCCCCTGCTCCCCAAGAGGCAGAGGTGGGGGATCATTCCCTGGGAATGCCCTTCCGCAGGATTTGGGGTGCTCTTTCCCTCCCCTGTACCCCATTCCCACAGAATTCCCTCCCTGAAGAGTTGGGGTGCTTTTTGTCCCCTCCCCAGGCTGTAACCCCTTCCCACCCCGAGGATTTGGGGTGCTTTATGTCCCCTGCCCCACAAGAGGCAGAGATGGGGCACCATGCCCTGGGAATTCCCTCCCGCAGGATTTGGGGTGCTCTTTCCCTCCCCTGTACCCCATTCCCACAGAATTCCCACCCCGAGGATTTGGGGTGCTTTTTGTCCCCTCCCCAGGCTGTACCTCATTAGAGGTTTGGGATCTGTCCCTGGGGTGTCTCACCCCCATTTCTGTGTTCCCACCCCCATTTCCGTGTCCCCCCCATTTCTCTGTCCCCCCATTTCCATGTCCCCCCCATTTCTCTGTCCCCCCCCATCTCCGTGTCCCCCCCCATTTCTATCCCCCTCCATTTCCGTG
>NW_024499318.1:212199-213124 GCF_017590055.1 Onychostruthus taczanowskii
TTTCCGTGCCCCCCCGTTCCCGTGTGCTCACCCCCCTGCTCCTCCCCGCAGCCTGCGCAGCTCCAGCAGCAAGCTGGCCCAGCTGACCCTGGAGCAGATCCTGGAGCACCTGGACAACCTGCGCCTCAACCTCACCAACACCAAGCACAACTGTGGGTTCCCCCCAGCTCCGGGGTGCGGGGTCCGGGCTCGGGGGGCTGCCCTGACCCCCTCCCCACCCCGTCCCCTGCTCTCCCCCAGTTTTCAGCCAGACCCCGATCCTGCAGGCGCTGCAGCACGTCCAGGCCAGCTGCGACGAGGCCCACAAGATGAAGTGAGCCCCCCACCCTTTCCCCTTCCTCCCTTCCTGGTGACCCCAAACCCCCCCTGAGCCCCTTTTCCCCCACTCCAGGTTCTCGGATCTCTTCTCCCTGGCCGAGGAATACGAGGATTCCTCCAGCAAGCCCCCCAAGAGCCGCCGGAAAGCCACGGCGCTGGCCAGCCCCCGCAGCCGCAAGAGCGCGGCGCAGCCCCCCAACAACGAGGAGGAGTCGGGCTCCAGCAGCGCCTCGGTGAGACCCCCCCCATCCTGAGACCACCCCCCCCATCCTGGGGGGGGCAGCACCCGTGGCCAGCAGGATTTGGGGGGGGTCCTGCCCTCCCCCCCTCCCCCAGGGCTCCCTCAGTTTTTAAGTGTTTTTAAGAAAAGCAGCAATAAAAACTTTCCTGTTTTGTACCGAACTGCCCCGGTTTGTGGGGGGGGGGCGGGGGCCGTGTCCCCCCCTCCGGGTGGCCTGGCCGGGGCACGTGGCTGTCCCGGGATGGTGGCACTGGTGGCACTGCCAGCCCCCCCCGAGGCGGGGAGAATCTGGGACAGCGGGGAGGCCTCGGAGGGGGACACGGAGGGGACAATGGGGGGGGGCAGGAGAGGGGACAGAGAGGGGAC
>NW_024499318.1:213670-214727 GCF_017590055.1 Onychostruthus taczanowskii
CGGGCGGCCCCGGCGCGGCCGTTCCTGCGGGGCCGGGCGGGTTCGGAGCCGCTGGGGCGGGCGGCGCGGAGCGTGGCGCGGGTGGCGAACGCGCTGCGGGCGCTGCGGGCCCCGCCGAGGCCCGGGGACACCGTGGGGCTGCTGGTGGGCAACGAGCCCCGCTTCGTGTGGGGCTGGTTCGGGCTGGCGGCGCTCGGGGCCCGCCCGGCCTTCCTGGGCACGGCGCTGCGCCCCGCGGGGCTCCGGCACTGCCTGCGCGGCTGCGGGGCGCGGGCGCTGCTGGTGGCGGACGGTGAGAGCGGGGACAGCGCGGGGACACCGGGGGGGACACCGGGGGGGAGCGGGGAACCTGCGGGAAAAGGGCCGAGAGGAAGCGGGGAGCTTTTGGGGCACGGGGGATAACGGGGGGACACGGAGGGGACCGGGAGGGGATCGGGGGGAAAGGCACCCGGGGGAACGGGGGGGACCGGGGGGACACCGAGAGGACCGGGGAATAGAGGGGGAGAAGGGATAATGGGGACCGCGGAGTGGGGAGATCCCGGGGTGTAACGGGGACAGAAGCGGGACCGGGGGATGCCGGGGGTCCCGGGCCGGGGCGGGACCAGGGACGAGGCACGGGGGGCACCGGGGGTGGGCTGGTGGCACCGGGGCTTGGCTGGTGGCACCGGGGCTGGGGTGGCGGCACCGGGGGTGGGCTGGTGGCACCGGGGCTTGGCTGGCGGCACCGGGGGTGGGCTGGTGGCACCGGGGCTGGGCTGGCGGCACCGGGGCTGGGCTGGCGGCACCGGGCACACACGCTGCCGTCCCCCCAGAGCTGTTCGGGTCGGTGGAGCCGCTCCTGCCCAGCCTGCGGGAGGACGGCGTGGCCGTGTGGGTGCTGGGAGCGGGGCCGTACCCGCCGGGCGCCGTGGCGCTGCAGGAGCTGCTGGACGCGGCCTCCGAGGAGCTGCAGCCCGAGGACGTTTGGGAACCCCAGGACATGAACGACACCTGCCTCTACATCTTCACCTCGGGCACCACCGGTGGGCTTGTGGGGGGGGGGGGGCTCCGCGTGAAA
>NW_024499318.1:215044-217548 GCF_017590055.1 Onychostruthus taczanowskii
GGGGGGTGGGGGGGGGGGGGGGGCTCCGCGTGAACGGGGCAGGGGGGGCTCAACGGCGTTTTTCCCTTCCAGGTCTCCCCAAAGCCGCCCGCGTGTCCCACCTCAAGTCCATCATGTGCCTGAGCTTCTACGAGCTGGTGGGAGCCTCCAGCAGGGACGTGGTGTACCTGGCGCTGCCCCTCTACCACATGGCCGGGTCCCTGCTGGGCGTCGTCGGCTGCCTCGGCATCGGTGAGCGGGGCCGGGGCCCCGGGGGGGTCCGGGGATGTTTTGGGGCTGATCCCCTGTAGGCCCCCCCTGAGGACAGAGAGACAAAACCATCCTTTGTCAAGGAAAGAAGCCCAGAAGTTTCTCTCAACGATTAGGTGAAAAGTCACCTCATAGGAGCTCAAGGGGCTTCACCTAAAACTTACGGGCAGCTAATTGGATAGGAGCCAAAAAGTTCTGCCTGACCCATCAGGTAGGAAAAAAGAGAACAAAAGAGCTAAAAGGCTTTTGTGAGGGGTTTTTACCAGGAGCACACCTCTGCACCAGGCTGGGCTTTTTCTGTTTGTTATTTTGCCTTTTATTAAACCTTTTTGTTTCCAACACTGCAGCACAAGTCATCCTGCTTAATTTACTCATTTTGGGGGCCCAAAACAGCAGCTGAGCTATCCTTAGGTGTATTACATATTCTTTGGAGAGCTTATGAGACCTGGCTCTGAAACAGAAAAACACCAACATTATAACACAACGATCCCCCCTCAGGAGCCACGTGTGTGCTGAAGGAGAAGTTCTCAGCCAGCCAGTTCTGGGACGATTGCCGCGCCGAGGGCGTCACCGTCTTCCAGTACATCGGGGAGCTGTGCCGCTACCTGGTGAACCAGCCGCAGGTCAGGGCGGGGGGCCGGGCCAGCCTGGGGGGGTCCCGGGGGGGTCTCCCCCGGAGCTGACGGTGTCCCCGCAGCGGCCCGGGGAGCGGCAGCACGGGCTGAGGCTGGCGGTGGGCAGCGGGCTGAGGCCCGACGTGTGGCGGAGCTTCCAGCGGCGCTTCGGGCCCGTGCGCATCGTGGAGACCTACGGCATGAGCGAGGGCAACGTCACCCTCTTCAACTACACCGGCACGCCGGGCGCCGTGGGCCGCTGCAGCTTCATCTACAAGGTTCGGGGGGTCGCCGCGGGGAGGGGGAGTCGCCCTGAGCGCTCCCCGAATCCCCCCGCGCCTCTCCCCAGCTCTTCTCGCCGTTCGAGGTCGTTCGTTTCGACGTGGCGGCCGGAGCGCCGGAGAGGGACGAGGCCGGACGCTGCATCCGAGCCCGCACGGGTGAGGAGCGGGCACGGGGGGCTCCGGGGGTGGGTGGCACGGGGTGGTCTCGTCACCGTCGCCGTCCCCGCAGGAGAGACGGGGCTGCTGATCGCCCCCGTGACGCGGCGGACGCCGTTCCTGGGCTACGCCGGCAGCCCGGAGCTGTCGGAGCAGAAGCTGCTCCGCGGGGTCTTCGCCGAGGGCGACGAGTTCTTCAACACCGGGGACCTGGTGGAGCAGGACGAGGAGCAGTTCGTGCGCTTCCGGGACCGCATCGGGGACACCTTCAGGTGACCCAGCCCCCCCCGGCATGGGGACACCCCCAGAGCCCCCCCCTCACGGGATGGGGACACCCCCAGAGCCCCTCCTCCCACAGGATGGGGACACCCCGCGGGATGGGGACACCTCCAGAGTCCCCCCCGGGATGGGGACACCCCCAGAGCCCCCCCATCACGGGATGGGGACACCCCCTGGCATGGGGACACCCCCAGAGCGCCCCCCCTCACGGGATGGGGACACCCACAGAGCCCCTCCTCCCACAGGATGGGGACACCCCGCGGGATGGGGACACCCCCAGAGCCCCCTCCCAGGGTGGGGACACCCCCAAAGCCCCTCCTGGAACGGGGACACCCCCAGAGCGCCCCCCCTCCCACGATGGGGACATCCCCAGAGCCCCTCCTGGAACGGTGACACCCCCAGAGCCCCCCTCTCCCACGATGGGGACACCCCCAGAGTCCCCTCCCGGGGTGGGGACACCCCCAGAGCCCCTCCCTGCACGGCCAGGGGGACTCAGCCCCATGGAATGTTCTGGGGTCTCTCAGCTGAACATTTTTGGGAGGGGTCTCATCCCCGTCCTGTCCCTCCCTGTCCCCTCCCAGGTGGAAAGGCGAGAACGTGGCCACCACCGAAGTGGCCGAGGCGCTGCTGGCCCACGAGTCCCTGCAGGAAGCCACCGTTTACGGCGTCACCGTCCCAGGTACCGCCGGCCCCGGCGCCGCCCCCCGCGCCCCCCCCGAGCCCCGCGGTGTCCCCAAGTGTCCCCTGTGCCGCAGGCCACGAGGGTCGCGCCGGGATGGCCGCGCTGGTTCTGCGGCCCGGCCGCTCCCTGGACGGCCCCGGCCTCTACCGGCACCTGGAGCAGCTGCTGCCGCCGTTCGCGCGGCCCCGCTTCCTCCGCCTGCAGGTACCGGGGGGTCCCGGGGGGTCTCGGGGGGGGTCC
>NW_024499318.1:217570-223954 GCF_017590055.1 Onychostruthus taczanowskii
CGGGGGGCGCTCGGGGGTCTCGGGGGGGGGGTCCCCAACGCCGGCGCTGTCGCCAGGAGCGGCTGGAGATGACGGAGACCTTCAAGCAGCAGAAGGTGCGGCTGGCGCGGGACGGCTGCGACCCCGCGCTGGTGGCGGAGCCGCTCTTCGTGCTGGACGAGGCCGCCCGAGCGTTCGTCCCGCTGGACCCCGAGCGCTGGCGGCGCCTCCGCGACGGGAGGATGCGGATCTGAGCCGGCCGGCCCCGGCGGCGGGGGTCCCGTGTCAGTTCTGGGGCTCCCGTGTCCGTCCCGGGGGTCCCGTGTCAGTCCCGGGGGTCCCCTGTCCGTTCTTGGGGTCCCGTGCCCGTCCCGAGGGTCCCGTGTCCATTCTTGGGGTCCCATGTCCGTCCCGAGGGTCCCGTGTCAGTCCCGGGGGTCCCCTGTCCGTTCTTGGGGTCCCAGTGTCCATCCCAGTGTCCGTCTTCGGGGTCTCCGTGTCCATTTTTGGTGTCCCATCTGAGTCTCAGGGTCCCCGTGTCCGTCCTGGGGGTCCCCGTGTCCATCCCAGGGGTCCCCACGTCCATCCCTGTCCCCCCAACCCCGTGTCCGTCCCGGGGGTCCCAGTGTCCGTTTTTGGGGTCCCCATGTCCATTTTTGGGGTCCCCGTCTCTGTCCCGGGGGTCCCCGTGTCCATCCCAGGGGTCCCCACGTCCATCCCTGTCCCCCCAACCCCGTGTCCCCTCTCGGGGGTCCCTGTCCCCCCCCAGCCGCCGGTGCCTTCCCCCCCCCCGGGGGCTCTTTGTACACAGAAAATCCCAATTTTGGGCTCTTTTTTTTGGCAAATAAATCTCTTTTGTAGCAAACCCCGTCCCTGTCACCCCCAAATCGGGGACGGAACGCCGAGGGCGCTGTCCCCATGTCCTGGAGGTTTTTGGGGGGGAATTTGGGGGGTCCCCCCCCCAATTTGCCACCCCAGCAAACGATTCCTCTCTTAATTAAATCATTATTACCAAGGGCTGAAGTTTAAATTCCTTTTATTTTTAAGCCTTTCTCCAAAATTTGGGGGCTCCTCACCCCCTCCCCCCGACTTTGCCTTCAGCCCCGAGCTCAAACCCGAGGGAAAAAATGGGGAAAACTCCTTAAATTTGTGCAAAAAAAAAAAAAAAAATCCCCATTTCCACCCGCCCCCACCCCAAGCCAGAAATTGGGTTTAAAATCCTGGAAATTGGGGCTGAAATCGTCCAAATTTGGACAGATCAGCCCAAAATTGTGGCTGAAAGATGGAAATGGGAATGAAAATCCTGCAGATGGGGCTGGAATTCTGGAAATGGGGTAAAATTCACTGGTTTTGGGTTGGAATTCTGGAAATGGGGTTAAATTCCCTGGTTTTGGGGTTGGAATTCTGGAAATGGGGTAAAATTCACTGGTTTTGGGTTGGAATTCTGGAAATGGGGTAAAATTCACTGGTTTTGGGTTGGAATTCTGGAAATGGGGTAAAATTCACTGGTTTTGGGTTGGAATTCTGGAAATGGGGTAAAATTCACTGGTTTTGGGTTGGAATTCTGGAAATGGGGTAAAATTCACTGGTTTTGGGTTGGAATTCTGGAAATGGGGTAAAATTCACTGGTTTTGGGTTGGAATTCTGGAAATGGGGTAAAATTCACTGGTTTTGGGTTGGAATTCTGGAAATGGGGTAAAATTCACTGGTTTTGGGTTGGAATTCTGGAAATGGGGTAAAATTCACTGGTTTTGGGTTGGAATTCTGGAAATGGGGTAAAATTCACTGGTTTTGGGTTGGAATTCTGGAAATGGGGTAAAATTCACTGGTTTTGGGTTGGAATTCTGGAAATGGGGTAAAATTCACTGGTTTTGGGTTGGAATTCTGGAAATGGGGTAAAATTCACTGGTTTTGGGTTGGAATTCTGGAAATGGGGTAAAATTCACTGGTTTTGGGTTGGAATTCTGGAAATGGGGTAAAATTCACTGGTTTTGGGTTGGAATTCTGGAAATGGGGTAAAATTCACTGGTTTTGGGTTGGAATTCTGGAAATGGGGTAAAATTCACTGGTTTTGGGCTGGAAGTCTGGAAATGGGGTAAAATTCACTGGTTTTGGGCTGGAAGTCTGGAAATGGGGTAAAATTCACTGGTTTTGGGCTGGAAGTCTGGAAATGGGGTAAAATTTTACCGAAATCCCAAAATTTGCGTGGGAAATAAAAAACTTGGAGTTTTGGGAGTGGAACCCAATGGTTTGGGCTGGAATTTTTGGGATGAAATATTGGGATTTTGGGCTGAAATCCTGGAAGTTTTAACAAGAGAGAAACCCAACTGAAATCTTGGAATCCCGGGTGAAATCCTGGAAATTTCAGGCTGAAATCCTGGAATTTTGGGATAAAATCCTGGGTTTTTTGGGCTGGAATGCTGGAATTTTTGGGTGATATCCTGGAATTTTGGGCTGAAATTTTTGGGCTGAAGTCCTGGAAATCCGGGATAAAATCCTGGATTTTTTTGGGTGATATTCTGAAATTTGGGGCTGAAATCCTGGAATTTTGGGTTGAAATGCTCGGATTTTTTGGGGCTGAAATGCTGGAATTTCGGGATAAAATCCTTGATTTTTTGGGCTGAAATCCTTGATTTTTTGGGCTGAAATACTGGAATTACAGGCTAAAATCCTGGAATTTTTGGGCATAAATGCTTGAATTTTGGGCTGATATCCTGGAATTTTGGGCTGAAATTTTTGGGCTGACATCCTCGAATTTCAGGCTAAAATCCTGATTTTTTTGGGTGGAAATGACAGAATTTTTGGGTGACAGTCTGAAATTTTGGGGTGAAATCCTGTATATTTTGGGGTGAAATGCTGGAATTTCAGGATAAAATCCTGGAATTTTGGGATAAAATCCTGGAATTATTGGACTGAAATCCTTGATTTTTTTTTTTGGGCTGAAATGCTGGAATTTGGGGCTAAAATCCTGAAATTTTTGTGCTGAGATCCTGAATTTTTTGGGCAAAAATCCTCAAATTTCGGGATAAAATCATGGAATTTTTGAGCTGAAATCCTTGATTTTTTTGGGCTGAAATGCTGGAATTTCGGGATAAATTCCGGAAACTTTGTGCTGAAATGCTGGAATTTTGGGATAAAATCCGTGAATTTTTGGGCTGAAATCTTTGATTTTTTTGAGCTGAAATGCTGGAATTTTGGGATAAAATCCTGAATTTTTTGTGCTGAAATCCTCAATTTTTTTGGCAAAAATCCTGGAATTTCGGGATAAAACACAGAAATTTTGGGCTGAAATGCTGGAATTTTGGGGTAAAATCCGTGAATTTTTGACCCCCCTCCCCCCGTTTTTCGGGAGAGCAAGAGGCGCAGCCGGGCTTGTCGGAGCCGTGTATTGTCGGGAAGCCAATCCAGAATAAAAACAGTGCAAATACAGGAACAGGGATCTCGGCCCCCCCGGGGGTCCCGGTGCCGCCCCGTGTGAAAGGCACAGAATTCGGGCAGAGGGGCCGGGGTCCCGGAGCCCCCCGCCCCCCCTCCTTGCACGGTTCATGTCACACACACCAGGTCACACGACACGGACGTGACACTTCCACAACACCAGGCGGGTCCTTCCCGGCGCCTTCCCGGGAATTTTTTTGCCGGTTTTCCGTTAAATTTTTTTTTTTGTTTCATTTTTTTTTTTTTTTTTTTTTTTTTTTTTTTTTCCGTTTTTTTTTTCTTCCAAAATTACAGGTTTTGGGTTTTTTTTTTTTTTTTTTTTTGCGTGTGGATGCTGGTATTTTGGGATAAAATCCGTGAATTTTTGGGCTGAAATCTTTGATTTTTTTGAGCTGAAATGCTGGAATTTTGGGATAAAATCCTGAATTTTTTGTGCTGAAATCCTCAATTTTTTTGGCAAAAATCCTGGAATTTCGGGATAAAACACAGAAATTTTGGGCTGAAATGCTGGAATTTTGGGGTAAAATCCGTGAATTTTTGGGCTGAAATCTTTTTTTTGAGCTGAAATGCTGGAATTTTGGGATAAAATCCTGAATTTTTTGTGCTGAAATCCTCAATTTTTTGGGCAAAAATCATGGAATTTCGGGATAAAACACAGAAATTTTGGGCTGAAATGCTGGAATTTTGGGATAAAATCCCAGAATTTTTGGGCTGAAATCCTTGATTATTTTGGGCTGAAATGCTGAAATTTTGGGCTAAAACCCCGGAATTTCTGTGTTTTATCCCCGGAATTTTTGGGCTAAAACCCAGGAATTTTTGGGCTAAAACCCCGGAATTTTTGGGCTAAAACCCAGGAATTTTTGGGCTAAAACCCCGGAATTTTTGGGCTAAAACCCAGGAATTTTTGGGCTAAAACCCCGGAATTTTTGGGCTAAAACCCAGGAATTTTTGGGCTAAAACCCCGGAATTTTTGGGCTAAAACCCAGGAATTTTTGGGCTAAAACCCCGGAATTTTTGGGCTAAAACCCAGGAATTTTTGGGCTAAAACCCCGGAATTTTTGGGCTAAAACCCAGGAATTTTTGGGCTAAAACCCCGGAATTTTTGGGCTAAAACCCAGGAATTTTTGGGCTAAAACCCCGGAATTTTTGGGCTAAAACCCAGGAATTTTTGGGCTAAAACCCCGGAATTTTTGGGCTAAAACCCAGGAATTTTTGGGCTAAAACCCCGGAATTTTTGGGCTAAAACCCAGGAATTTTTGGGCTAAAACCCCGGAATTTTTGGGCTAAAACCCAGGAATTTTTGGGCTAAAACCCCGGAATTTTTGGGCTAAAACCCAGGAATTTTTGGGCTAAAACCCCGGAATTTTTGGGCTAAAACCCAGGAATTTTTGGGCTAAAACCCCGGAATTTTTGGGCTAAAACCCAGGAATTTTTGGGCTAAAACCCCGGAATTTTTGGGCTAAAACCCAGGAATTTTTGGGCTAAAACCCCGGAATTTTTGGGCTAAAACCCAGGAATTTTTGGGCTAAAACCCCGGAATTTTTGGGCTAAAACCCAGGAATTTTTGGGCTAAAACCCCGGAATTTTTGGGCTAAAACCCAGGAATTTTTGGGCTAAAACCCCGGAATTTTTGGGCTAAAACCCAGGAATTTTTGGGCTAAAACCCCGGAATTTTTGGGCTAAAACCCAGGAATTTTTGGGCTAAAACCCCGGAATTTTTGGGCTAAAACCCAGGAATTTTTGGGCTAAAACCCCGGAATTTTTGGGCTAAAACCCAGGAATTTTTGGGCTAAAACCCCGGAATTTTTGGGCTAAAACCCAGGAATTTTTGGGCTAAAACCCCGGAATTTTTGGGCTAAAACCCAGGAATTTTTGGGCTAAAACCCCGGAATTTTTGGGCTAAAACCCAGGAATTTTTGGGCTAAAACCCCGGAATTTTTGGGCTAAAACCCAGGAATTTTTGGGCTAAAACCCCGGAATTTTTGGGCTAAAACCCAGGAATTTTTGGGCTAAAACCCCGGAATTTTTGGGCTAAAACCCAGGAATTTTTGGGCTAAAACCCCGGAATTTTTGGGCTAAAACCCAGGAATTTTTGGGCTAAAACCCCGGAATTTTTGGGCTAAAACCCAGGAATTTTTGGGCTAAAACCCCGGAATTTTTTAGGGTTTTGGTTTTTTTTTTTTTTTTTTTGCGTGTGGATTTTTTTTTTTTTTTTTAACCTTTTTTTGTCTTTTTTTTGTCGTTTTTTTTCTCGTTTTTCTCCTTTTTTAATGTGTCAAGAAACAGCTCAGTTTTATATACACGGATGAGTCCTGGTTATATCGGCAGCGAGAGCGGAAGCAGACGGGGCAGGATGGGGAATTCGGGCTGGGAACGGGAGATGCCTTTGGAGGAACCAAAAAAAAAAACCCCCCCCTCCCCCAAAAAAGCATTTTCACAAGCGGATCTACCCCTAGGCGGAAAAAAAGCGGGAAAAATCCTCCAAGTTTGGAGCAGGGGGAATAAAAAAAGGGAATTTTTTTGGGATATCACAGCCCCCCCTCAATTATAATAATAATAATAATAAAAATAGGGATAAACCTATGCTGGGGGGAGGATTGGATCCGAACCCCCCCCCGGAATTCCGGGATTTTTGGGGGGGGGGAACTGCCTGGGGTCCCAGGGAGGGTTTGGGGTCGTTTTTGGGATTTGGGGGGAGCCTGGCTTCTGCTGCCTGGGGAAAATCACAATGGTCAGTCCTCACAGCCAGAAAACTTGGTATTAGAGCAGAATGTGTTTAGTCCTGGGTTTGGTTTTCTTTTTTTTTTTTTTGGGGGGGGGTTGGAACTGCTCAGGAGCCCGGGAAGGGTTTGGGGTCATTTTGGGGTTGGGAATATTCCCTCCCCCTCCCCAAATCCTGGGATCATTTTTGGGGTGGGGGGTGAGAACTGCCCAGGACCCCGGGAAGGGATTTGGGGTCGGTTTTTTTTT
>NW_024499318.1:224896-243426 GCF_017590055.1 Onychostruthus taczanowskii
GGGGGGGGTGACAGGGCTGTGACCCCCCCCCAAATTTCGTTTATAGCACCAAGAGTTTGGCCCCCCCGGGCCACCCCCCCTATTGCACTTGGGTTTGGGGATTTTTTCCAGGTTTTCACCATTTTCATGGGTGAAAATCCCTTTTTTTGGGGGGTTTTTAAAAATTTTTGTCATTGAAACTCAGCCCTGGGGGGGGAGGGGGGGCAGTGGCACGGACAGGGCCCGGTGCCACCCCCGGGTGACAGAGGGGACAGGGCCCGGTGCCACCCCCGGGTGACAGAGGGGACAGGGCCCGGTGCCACCCCCGGGTGACAGAGGGGACAGGGCCCGGTGCCACCCCCGGGTGACAGAGGGGACAGGGCCCGGTGCCACCCCCGGGTGACAGAGGGGACAGGGCCCGGTGCCACCCCCGGGTGACAGAGGGGACAGGGCGGCTCCGGAGCATGCAGGGCCTGGGGACACACGAGGGGACAGCTGAGGGGACAGCTCTGGGGACAGCTCTGGGGACACTCACCCGCCCTGGCCGCGCCTTCGCTCCGCTCTCCGCTCCGGAGCCGCCGCCGTGGGGACAGGGACAGCTCTGGGGACACCGCTGGGGAGGGGGGGTCTGCTCACCTCCAGGGACCCCTGGGGACACCGAGGGGACCCCGAGGGGTCCCTGGGGCGGCTCTGGCAGCGTCCATCACCCCTGGGGACAGCGGGGCCGGGATCCTCCCGGGGGGAGGTGACACCCCCGGGAGTGGGACCAAGGGGGGGTGACACCCCTGGGATCAGAACCAGGGGGAGGTGACACCCCTGGGATTGGAACCGGGGGGGTGACACCCCTGGGATCAGCTCCAAAAGGGATTTGTCCCCCCCAGGAGACGCCCCCAACCCCCCCGGAATCAGCACAGGCCGCCCCCAAAATCTCCCCCCACAGGGAACCGGGGAAGGTGCCCTTGCCAAAAGTCTCTGGAAAAGGGAGAAAAAAGCTTTAACCATCCATGGAGCCAAGGGAGGGGGGAAAAAAATAAGGAAAAAAAGGGGCAAAAAACAACCCACAAGACAAGGAGAAAGCGGCGGCGTTACAAAACGAGCGGCGGGGCCGGGGCTGTCCCGGCCTGGAAAACCAAAGGAATTTCGGGCTGGGAACGCTGGGGGTGGGGGGCGGGTCGCCCTTTGAAATGTTTGTTTTGTCTGTTTGGATTTTTTTTTCTTTTCCCCACGTTTGTTGTTGGTTTTTTTTCTCTCTCTCTGTGTGTTTCTGTCGGGTTCTCCCCGGGAGCGGAGGCAGCGGCGCGGCCCGGCTCGGCGCGGCTCGGCCCGGCGGGAGGGCGGGGGCAGCCGGGGCTATTTCTGCCCGCTGATGGACTGGGATATGGAGCGCGGCGGGATCATATCCAGCAGGTATTCCCGCTGCCGGTCCGCCAGGCTCGACGCCTTGTGGCCCCCGATGCCGGCGTTCAGGTAGGCGATGTTCACCCCTGCGGGACGGCAGCGACGCGGCGCTCGGGCACGGTGCCGAGCCGGGGAGCCCGGCAACACGGGGATCCCGCGGATCCCAGGGACCCCAGGGACCCCAAAGATCCCATGGAGCCCAAAGATCCCAAAGATCCCACAGATTCCATGGACCCCACAGATCCCGCGGATCCCAGGGATCCCAAAGATCCCATGGACCCCATGGACCCCAAAGATCCCACGGATTCCATGGACCCCACAGATCCCACGGATCCCAAAGATCCCAGAGACCCCACAGATCCCAAAGATCCCACAGATCCCATGGACCCCACAGATCCCACAGACCCCACAGATCCCACAGATCCCACGGACCCCACAGATCCCACAGATCCCATGGACCCCAAAGATCCCATGAACCCCACAGATTCCAAAGATCCCACAGATTCCATGGACCCCACAGATCCCATAGATCCCACGGATCCCATGGACCAACCCCACAGATCCCAGCGACACTCTGCCACTGTGCCGAGCCGGGAGCCCATGGATCCCATGGATCCCACAGCCCTCATGGATCTCACAGATCCCATGGATCCCAGGGACCCACAGGCCCCACGGATCCCCTGGATCTCACAGCCCCCACAGATCCCAAAGACCCACAGCCCCCACAGCTCCCATGGATCCCACAGACCCCTCAGCCCTACAGCCACCCTGGGACCCCCATGAGGCAGGAAGGGCCAGGACAGGGCTGGCACAGGGTGAGAATTCCTAAATTCTGCCCCAAAATTCAATGGGTGTGGCCTGAGCTGTCCCATGCCGCTGATCCCATCCCACCCCATCCCACCCCATCCCATCCCATCCCATCCATCCCACCCCCATTCATCCCATCCCATCCATCCCATCCCATCCCGGAAAAGCTCCTGAGAGGAGGAGCCCTCCTGAGAAGGTTCTTTGACATCGCTGGAGAGGCGATGAATCAGCAAATGCTACATATCCCATCCCATCTATCCCATCCCATCCCATCCCATCCCATCCCACCCCACCCCACCCCATCCCGAGGCAGTGGGGCCGTACCTGGCATTCCCAGGAGCCCTCCGGCCACGGAGAGCTGCGGGGCCTGGGCGAAGTTGGAGAGCATGGAGCGGGCGGAGGTGGGAATTCCGCGCTGGAGGCTGCTCTGGGGCTGCGGGGCCTGGCAGGACACGGACACGGACACGGGGCGGCGTTGGGATTGTCGGGAAGGGGGACAGAGGGCGGCCATTCCACCGTCCTGATGGTCACATCCCGTCCCACCCCCATCATCCCATCCCATCCCATCCCATCCCCTCCCATCCCATCCCATCCCATCCCATCTGCTCCAGTGCCATCCTGTGCCACCCCATCCCCTTATCCCATGGTCCCATCCCATGATTCCATCCTATTACCCCATGATGCCATCTCCTTATCCCATGATCCCATCCCATGATCCCATGATCCCATCCCACAACCCCATCCCATGCTCCTATGGTCCCATCCCATGACCCATCCCATTATCCCATGAACCCCTCCCATTATCCCATGGTCCCATCCTATTATCCCATCCCATTATCCCACGGTCCCATCCCATGATCCTGTCTCATGATCCCATGGTCCCACCCCATGATCCCATGATCCCATCCCATGATCCCATCCCATTACCAAACAATCCCATCCCCTTATCCACAATCCTATCCCATGATCCCATGGTACCATTCCATGGTACCATCCCATTATCCCATGATCCCATCCCATGATCTCATTATCCCATCCCAAGATCCCATGATCCCATCCTATTATCCCATCCCACGATCCCATCCCATGCACCCATGGTCCCACCCCATGACCCATCCCATTATCCCATCCCATTATCCCACGGTCCCATCCCATGATCCTGTCTCATGATCCCATGGTCCCACCCCATGATCCCATGATCCCATCCCATGGTCCCATCCCATTATCACATGGTCCTATTCAACAGTCCCATCCCATGACCCCATGACCCCATGATCCCCTTATCCCATCCCACGGTCCCACGATCCCAGGGCCGCATTCCCGCGTTCCCACCTGCCGGAGCGTGTGGTGCCGCAGGATCCCGTCCTGTTTGCCGACGCTGGGCACGGCGGGCGCGGCCGTGGGGGACAGGGCAGCCTGCTGCTGCAGCCGCTGCTCGATCTCCTGTGGGAGCGGCCCTCAGCTCTCCCGCGGGAGCGCCACCCCTCGGGAATGCCACCCCTCGGGAATGCCACCCTGCTCAATCCCCTCGGGAATGCTGCCCCGCTCAGTGCCCATGGGAATGCCACCCCGCTCAATCCCCTCGGGAATGCCATCCCATTCAAATCCCCTCGGGAATGCCACCCTCTCGGGAATGCCACCCCACTCGATGCCCATGGGAATGCCACCCCATTCAATCTCCACGGGAATGCCACCCCACTCAAATCCCATGGGAATGCCACCCTGCTCAATTCCTTGGGAATGCCATCCCACTCAATTCCTCAGGAATGCCAGCCTGGCTGGGATGGGATCAATGGGAACGATGGGATGGGATCCTCCCATCCCATCGGATCCCATCCCCGGTATGGGAACAATGGATGGGATCAATGGGAACGATGGGATGGGATCAATGGGGTGGGATCAATGGGAACAAAGGGATGGGATCAGTAGGGAGGGATCAATGGGAATGATGGGATGGGATCAGTGGGAATGATGGGATGGAGGTAACGGTATGGGAACAATGGATGGGATCAATGGGAACAATGGGATGGGATCAATTGGAATGATGGGATGGGATCAACGGGATCAACGGGATGGGATCAATGGGGTGGGATCAATGGGAATGATGGGATGGAATCAACAGGAACAATGGGATGGAATCAATGGGTGGGATCAAAGGGAACAATGGGATGGGATCAATGGGATCAGTGGGGTGGAATCAATGGGGTGGGATCAGTAGGGTGGGATCAATGGGAACAAAGGGATGGGATCAATGGGAACAATGGGATGGGGATAATGGGATGGAATCAATAGGATCCATGGGATGGGGATAATGGGATGGAATCAATAGGATCCATGGGATGGGGATAATGGGATGGAATCAATAGGATCCATGGGATGGGGATAATGGGATGGAATCAATAGGATCAGTGGGATGGGGATAATGGGATGGAATCAATAGGATCCACGGGATGGGGATAATGGGATGGAATCAATAGGATCAGTGGGATGGGAACAATGGGATGGCACAGGGCGCTCTGGGATGGGACGGCCCAACGGGAAGGGACATTCCCAGCGATCCCAACCTGCTCCTGCTGCAGGGCCTTGACGAAGGCGTTCTTGAGGCGATTCGTGTGCTCGGCCTTGAGCGCCTTCTTCTGGTTGGAGGTCTGGCACTGCTCGCACAGGATCCGCCCGCCCTTCTCCTGCTTCCAGTGCGGCGTGAAGTCCGTGCGGCACTGCGCGCACACGAACGGCTCCACGCGCGGCACGGCCGGCGCGCTCTTCCCTGCAACACGCGCCCGCCTCAGCACCCGCGCAGCGTGGCCGGGGGCCCCGAAATGCCCACTGGAACCGCAAAAAACTGGCAGGAAATACCGGAGGTTTTGGCTGAAATAGCGCGAATCGGCCGTGATGCTGAGAATTTGGGCTAAGATCCTGAGAATTTGGGCTAAAATCCTGAGAATTGGGCTAAAATCCTGAGAATTTGGGCTAAAATCCTGAGAATTGGGCTAAAATCCCGAGAATTTGGGCTAAAATCCTGAGAATCTGGGCTAAAATCCTGAGAATCTGGGCTAAAATCCCGAGAATTTGGGCTAAAATCCTGAGAATTTGGGCTAAAATCCTGAGAATTTGGGCTAAAATCCCGTGAATCAGCCAAAATCCTGAGAATTTGGGCTAAAATCCTGAGAATTTGGGCTAAAATCCTGAGAATTTGGGCTAAAATCCCGAGAATTTGGGCTAAAATCCCGTGAATGGGCCAAAATCCTGAGAATTTGGGCTAAAATCCCATGAATGGGCCAAAATTCTGAGAATTTGGGCTAAAATCCTGGAATCGGTGAAAATCCTGAGCATTTGCTCAAAATCCTGCAAATTGGCCAAAATCCTGAGTATTTGGTCAAAATCCTGAGAATTTGGGCTAAAATCCCATGAATCAGCCAAAATCCTGAGAATCTGGGCTAAAATCCTGAGAATTTGGGCTAAAACCCCATGAATCAGCCAAAATCCTGAGAATTGGGCTAAAATCCTGAGAATTTGGGCTAAAACCCCATGAATCAGCCAAAATCCTGAGAATTGGGCTAAAATCCTGAGAATTTGGGCTAAAACCCCATGAATCAGCCAAAATCCTGAGAATTTGGGCTAAAATCCTGAGAATTGGGCCAAAATCCTGAGAATTTGGTCTAAAATCCTGGAATCGGTGAAAATCCTGAGCATTTGCTCAAAATCCTGAGAATTTGATCTAAAATCCTGAGGATTTGGGCTAAAATCCCATAATCAGCCAAAATCCTGAGAATCTGGGCTAAAACCCTGAGAATTTGGCCGAAATCCCACGAATCGGCCAAAGTCCTATGAATTTGGTAAGACCCTGAGAATTTGGTGTAAAATCCCAGCAATCGGCCAAAATCCTGAGAACTTGCTCTAAAATCCCGCAAATTCAGCCTGAAATCCTGCGAACCCATTAAAAACCTTCAAAGCCACCCCAAAATTTCACAGCTTCCCCCCAAACCCCCCACCCCACCACCTCCTTCTACAACCCTTCCAAGCGCCCCCGAAGCCCTAAACCGCACGATTTCGCCCCAAATCGGGGCTGAACCCCCGGGAACCCAGCTCGGTTTCCCCTCGGGGACGACCCCGGGCAATGACCTTGGCTGTCGATGACGCTCTGCACCACCTCCTCCAGCCCCACCATGTAGATGAACTCGCTGTTGGCGGCGCTGGGCAGGAAGTGCAGGAGCGGCGCCGGCGGCTTCGGGGGCGGAATCTCCAGGAGCGTCTTCTCCAGCTGCTTCCGGAGCGCCAGCTTGGCGGCGGCCTGGGAATTGGCGGCGTCGGAGAGAGCGCTGGGGCTGGGGAGAGGGGAGGACACGCGGGCCACCGAGCCCGGCTGCATGTGGGACGCGAGGTTCATGTAGATGGCGGAGGACGACGAGCGCTGGCACGGCACCGAGGAGCCGGATTGCTGAGGAGGAGAGGGGGCGGGAGGTGGGCTGGGACCCCCGAATTGGGGAGGAGGAGAGGGGGTCAGGGTGGGAATTTGGGATCGGGGTGGGGATTTGGGACTGGGTGGGGATTTGGGATCGGGTGGGGATCTGGGATCAGGGTCGGAATTTGGGATCAGGGCGGGAATTTGGGATTGGGTGGGGAATTTGGGATCGGGGTGGGGATTTGGGATCAGGGTGGGGATTTGGGATCAGGGTGGGAATTTGGGACTGGGTGGGGATTTGGGATCAGGGTGGGAATTTGGGACTGGGTGGGGATTTGGGATCGGGTGGGGATCTGGGATCAGGGTCGGAATTTGGGATCAGGGCGGGAATTTGGGATTGGGAGGGGACTTTGGGGATCAGGTGGGGATTTGGGATCAGGGTGGGAATTTGGGATCAGGTGGGGATTTGGGATCAGGGTGGGGATTTGGGATCGGGGTGGGGATTTGGGACTGGGTGGGGATTTGGGATGGGGTGGGGATTTGGGATCAGGGTGGGAATTTGGGATCGGGTGGGGATTTGGGACTGGGTGGGGATTTGGGATCAGGGTGGGAATTTGGGATTGGGGTGGGGATTTGGGATCGGGTGGGAATTTGGGATCGGGTGGGAATTTGGGATCAGGTGGGAATTTGGGATCAGGTGAAAACTTGGGATCAGGGTGGGAATCTGGGTTCAGGTTGGAATTTGGGATTGCTGGGATTGCCAGGCTCACAGACCCCCGGAGCACCAGGAGCCGTCAGGGGGGACACAAGGGCTGGGGGGTCCTGGGAATGCGGAGGGGAGGGTGAGCAGGTGTGGCCTGGGGGTGGGGGTCGTGCAAACCGGTCCAAACCAGTGCAAAGTGGTACAAACCAGTGCCCAAACCAGTGCTCAACCAGCCCCAACCGGTACAAAGCACTGCCCAAACCGGTACAAACCAGTAAAAAACGAGTGCAAAGCAGTGCAAACCGGTACCAACCAGTGCCCAGGCAGCCCAAACCAGTGTCCAGGCAGCCCAAACCAGTGCCCAGGCAGTGCACACCAGTGCCCAGGCAGCCCAAAGCAGCACCCAGGCAGTACAAACCAGTGCAAACCGGTACCAACCAGTGCCCGGGCAGCCCAAACCAGTGCCCAACCAGCCCAAACCAGCGCAAAGTAGTCCCAACCAGTGTCCAACCAGCCCAAACCACTGAAAACCAGCCCAAACCAGTACCTAGGCAGCCCAAAGCAGTACCCAGGCAGCCCAAACCAGTGAAAACCAGCCCAAACCAGTAAAAACCAGCCCAAACCAGTGAAAACCAGCCCGAAGCAGTGAAAACCAGCCCAAAACAGTGAAAACCAGCCTGAAGCAGTGAAAACCAGCCCGAACCAGTACCCAGGCAGCCCAAACCAGTGCCCAGGCAGTGCACACCAGTGCCCAGGCAGCCCAAAGCAGCACCCAGGCAGTACAAACCAGTGCAAACCGGTACCCACCAGTGCCCAGGCAGCCCAAACCAGTGCCCAACCAGCCCAAACCAGTGCAAAGTAGTCCCAACCAGTGTCCAACCAGCCCAAACCACTGAAAACCAGCCCAAAGCAGTACCCAGGCAGCCCAAAGCAGTGAAAGCCAGCCCAAACCAGTGAAAACCAGCCCAAACCAGTGCAAAGTAGTCCCAACCAGTGTCCAACCAGCCCAAACCACGGAAAACCAGCCCAAACCAGTACCCAGGCAGCCCGAAGCAGTGACCCACCGGCTGGTAGTTGATGGCCGGGCTCATCCCGGGCGTGGAGCTGCGGACCAGGCCGGGTTTCTGGGGCCCGCGCTGGCCCTGGAGCTGGGCGGGGCTGGGGGCGATGACACGCTGGGACATCAACATGTGGGGCAGGGCTGAGCTGGCGGCCGAGCGGATCACGCTGTGGCCCTGTGGGGAATCCAGGTGGAATTCAGGAAGCAGCTCTGGGATCAGCGCAGGACAACCCCAAGCATCCCCACCAGTGCTCCCTGAGCTCAGTAACAAAGCCATAGAAAAGTGAGGGAAAATTGGAGCACTGACTGCCTGAGCCACGGAATTCCTGCTTATCCAGAATCCCAGTTAATCTCTAATGCCCCAAATCCCTTGCTTTTCCCCAAACTCTCCTGGATTTGACAGAATTGTGGCCCTTTCTCCAGCTCAAGATGGCACGTCCCTATTTCCTGTGGGAGGCTGGAACTGCTCCAAGGAGAGCAGCAGTAATCCATGGAGCAAACACTTCCAGTGTCTTCTCCTTTGGGAGCAGCAGGAAGGCTGCAGGCATTGGAGAATTCCCACCATCCTCATCCCACTCCAGCTGGGACAGCGGACATTCAGATCACGGAATACCCAGCTCCACAAGGATCACCGAATCTAATTCCTGACAAACCCAAATCCAACCCCGAGCACCACGAATTGAAGGAATTCCTCCGCCTCTCGGAAAAAGCCCCTCAGCTCTGCGTGCATCCACCAAAACCAGCATTTTCCAGGAAAACAGGGAACGCTCACCTGTAATGTCCTTAAATTCTGCGGCTCCACCCCCTGAGCTCCGGGCCGGGAGGGGATCTTGGACAGGCCCTGCTGTCCCACGTGGGCAGGGGACGGCTGCACGATGGACGCGGCGTTCTGGACAACGGGGGTCTGGGGGGGCAGCGAGCAGAGCCAGGATCAACAGGAACCCACGGGCAGAGCCACGGATTTGTCTTCCCACGGGGGGATTGGTGAGGGAATCCCACAAGTGGGAGAGTGAAGGCTCTGCGTGCTCCTGTTGTCCCACCCATCCCCTCACCTTCTGCACCACGTTTTCCTTCTGGAGTTGGCTCTGCCGCAGCTTCTTCAGGAGCACCAGCCGGGCCTCCTCCAGCCTCAGCTCGTCCCGGAGCTGCTTGATCAGCTGCTGCCTCTCCTCCAGGCTCTTCCCCTGGAAAAAACCCGACAGCGGGCAGGACGTGAGCAGGGGAGGGGGGAAAGCTGAACCCAGGCGGGAATTTGGACCACAGGTGAGAGAAACGGGGGTCTGCACACAGAACTTGCTGAGAAACGCCCTAAACCCTTCATCCCCCCTCAGCCCGTGCCTTTCCCGGGATGGAATTCCCGTTGCCTCACCTTGAACATCTCCAGGTTGGCCGCCTTGAGCCGCTCCTCCATGCGGGAGCTGGAGCGGGGGCTGGAGGCCTCGTTGTCCGACAGGACGATGATGTCCGGGGACGGGGTCAAGCGGCCCCGGTCCTGGTCACTGCAGGGGGAAAGGAATCCCACTGAGCCAGAATTTGGGATGTGGGGAGCCCCACTGAGCCAGAATTTGGGATGTGGGGAGCCCCACTGAGCCAGAATTTGGGATGTGTGGAGCCCCACTGAGCCAGAATTTGGGATTTTGGGAGCCCCACTGAGCCAGAATTTGGGATGTGGGGAGCCCCACTGAGCCAGAATTTGGGATGTGGGGAGCCCCACTGAGCCAGAATTTGGGATTTTGGGAGCAGGATCCCCCTCGTTCCAGCGCGGATCCGGAGCGGCGCGGCTCCCGTGGACACCAGGAGGGAAGGACTCCCTCCAAAGCACTCCCTCACCCCCCAGGTCCCTCTCCAGGGGTGCAAATCCCACCTGGGAATCAGGTGGGAATCAGGAGCGTGTCCTGGTGCTGGGATGGGAGGGAATGGCAGGGATACTCCAGCCTGGAACTGCTCATCCTCACTGCGGTGGAGAAGGGGCCGAGCCCCCCCATTAATGGCACCACTCCAAGCCTATCCCGAGCCAAATCTATTGGAAAAGCTCATTCCATAAAGGAAAACCTGCAGGAATACCCAACTGATCCATGATGAGACTGGGAAACCAAAGGAGCAGCAGGGAAAAGAAATAAACCAAAAATCAGTGGTGGAGTCCAGCAGGATCATCCCAGGCAAGGAGACTCCCTTTGCTACCCTGGATTTCATTCCTGCTGCTGGAATGGAAAACTCTGGGATAATCCAGCGTGGAGCAGTGGGAACGCCGGGCTCAGAGGTAATTCCAGCTCCCTGGAAGGCTCCTGGAGTGAGGGGAGACTGTGGAATATCTCATCCCAAACTGTGAGCTCTGAACAGCCAGGAGGGAGCCCAGAGCCAAATCCCAGCTCCCAGGTTTGGCTGCTCCGAGGGTGGGAAGACACTCAGAGCTGGGATTGCCTTCATCTCCCAAACATTCCAGCTGTTTTCGTGGATATTCCAAAGCACCAGGGCACGGAGCAGCCCCTGCTCCAGCAGAGAAATTCCAGAGCATCCCAAGGAGAAGGAGCCAGTGGGAGCCCACCCAGGCTGCATCCCAGGAGCTCCAAACCGGGCTGGCACATCTGGATGGCACTTCCCAGGACGAGGGCTGTCCCGGGGATAATTTTGCAGGAACATCCCAATACATCCAGGCTGGATTACTGACATTCCACCAGGGGAATAAGGCAGAGCCAGAGTCCAAATCCAAGAGGGAAAATGGATCCATCCATGAGGAATCACCAATTGTCAGATTTCCTTTGTCCAGGGAAGAGCAGAATTCCAACAGAATCACTGGAGGAGGAGCCACGGCGAGGGAGGCAGGCAGAGGTGAGGAGAGGTGGAGCACATTCCCCAGGAAAATCCAGGAAAATGAGACATTCCCAGGCTCACTTCTCAACTCAGAGTGGAGTATTCCCAGCTCTTTCCAGGGCAGATTTCCTGGTCCAGGTGTCTGTGTGTGATGCTGGAGCCCCCCTGGGTACCCTCATATTGCACGACATCCAAGGAATTCCGCTGAGGATGCAGCCCACGTGGAGCAGGACCCTTCAGGGACACCTCCTCTACCCCAGGCTGCTCCAAGCCTCGTCCAGCCTGGCCTCACACACTTCCAGGGATGAGAAATCCACAAATCCCTGGACAACCTGTGCCACCCTCACAGGGAACAATTCCTTCCTGATTCCTTCCTCTGTCCATGGGAAGCCATTCCCCCTCATCCCACCATTCCCAAGTCCCTCCCCAGCTCTCGGTGTCACCAGAACAGCTTCTCCAGGACCCCCCAAATCCCGTTTCATCCCCAACCCGGCTCCTCCCACCCTGCCAGACCCCGGAATTCCCGGCACCCACCTCCTCCTGGCGCTCATGTCCACGGGCTCGTCGTTGATGTTCTCCTTGCCCGGCCGGGCCGCGCTCCGCCCGTCCCCGTGGGGCCGCAGGCTCCCGTTGAGCTTCTCCTCGTAGCCCTTGATCCCGTCCGGCTTCACCGGGAGCTCGTGGGGCACCTCCAGCCCCGCCAGGTCCTTGCGCTTGAGCAGTGCCAGCATCTTCAGCCTCTCCATGGCCTCGTGTCCCTCCATCTTCAGCCGCTTGGCCAGGACGTCCTCGCGCTCCTCCGCCGGCTCCAGGCTCCGCTTGAGCAGGTTCAGGCGCAGCGCGTCCTCCGTCATCCGGTCCATCCTGAGGGACAGGGACAGGGACACTGTCAGTGCCAAGGATTCCCCCAGGATCCCCCCCGAGCTCAGCTCGGCTTCCTCGGAGAGCTCCGATCTCCTCATGGAGCTCCGATCTCTTGGAGAGCTCCGATCTCACAGAGCTCCAATGCCCTGGAGAGCTCCAATCTCACAGAGCTCCGATCTCTTGAAGAGCTCCGATCTCACAGAGCTCCAATCTCTTGGAGAGCTCCGATCTCACAGAGCTCTGACCTCTTAGAGAGCTCCAATCTCACGGAGCTCCAACCTCCAGGAGAGCTCCAATCTCACAGAGCTCCAACCTCCAGGAGAGCTCCGATCTCACAGAGCTCCGACCTCCAGGAGAGCTCCAATCTCACAGAGCTCCGACCTCCAGGAGAGCTCCAATGCCCTGGAGAGCTCCAATCTCACAGAGCTCCAATCTCTTGGAGAGCTCCGATCTCACAGAGCTCCAACCTCCAGGACAGTTCTGATCTCACAGAGCTCCAACCTCCAGGAGAACTCCGACCTCCCCAGTCCCCACCCAGGTCAGGAGTTTCCCCCTCTGAAATCCCTGAGAACAGCAGCACAATCCCTCCTTTGGGATTAAACCCCACAGATGCAGCTCAGCAAAGAAGGGGAGCTGGGATGAACCCCCCTGGGAGCCCTGGAATGCCAGGAAATCCCCCACCGTGGTTCCCCAGGCAGGAATGCTCGGCAGCTCCGGGGATGGAGGCTCGGGCAGGTCCATCCCCGCCCTCCCACCTCTCCTGCTCCCCCGCCTCAGCTCCAGGTGCAGGAATGCCCTCTGGAAAACAGGCAGGAGCCCATCCCAACCCCATCCCAAGCCTGGAGCCCATCCCAACCCCATCCCAATCCCGCTCCCAGGCTGATAAGGAACCAGCTCCGACAACAAAGAGCCACGGGAGCTCCACCTGCAAACCAGCTGGGCGAGGCCTTTCCCTGCGGAGCAGGGCTGGGGACCAGGACAAACACCTGGGGAATAGGTGGGAATTCCATGTGGCCGGCCCGGGACCATCGGGAATTCCTTGCTCCGCAGGGAACGGAAAGTGTCCCTGCTCTGAGCGGCCGGATCCGGGCACCTGGAGCTGCTCCACACCTGCCTGAACCCGGCTCAGAGTCATTCCCGGGATAAACCCTCCCCGAGCCAAACTCCCGCCAGGAGAAGGTTCTGGCTCGGGTACAAACCCCCGGAATGACGCATCCCTACGTCGGCACACGAGTTCAGCTCCCGCCGGAGCCAGCGGCAGCAGGGGAGGGCAGCGGGAAAAGCCGTGGAAATCCCAAATGCCATCCGAAAAAAAGCCGGCCGGAGCCTCCGAGGAGCAGCGAGGGCTCTTCCCTACCTGCTCATCCCGTCTCTCCGCACGTCTCCCAAATTTAGCCCAGCAAGCCGGGACAGGCCGCGGGAGCTGCTCCCGCCCCCGTCCCGCAGGAGTGACCCCGGGGGGATCGGGGATGTTCCAGACACCCCGGGAGCGCTCGGAGCCGCGCCCAGCGCTGCGGCTGGAGCCGCTGGGAGCGCGCCAGGATCCCGGGAGCGCGGCCAGGAACGGGCTCACGGCTGCTCCCGGCAGGAGAAGGAGGGAGAGGTCCACGGGACCGACATCCCGCTGCATGGGAGCTCCCCAGGGATACCCGACCTCAGCACGGAGCTGGGATCCAGCGGGGAGATCCAGGACCAACTTCCTGCTCGTCCTCTCCAGAGGGTGGAAGGATCCCGCAGGAATTCCAGACCCCCCCAGTCCCGGCTCCATCACCAAGGTGGTGGTCTCCCAACGCCCTCCCCTCTGGCGTTCCAAACAAATCCAAAGCGCCGTTACCGGGAATGGGGCCCACCACTATTTAATCCACTCCAGAGGTTTTCCAGGCTCAGCCAGATCCAATAAAAATTAAATTAGGCTTCGGATTCGCTATTGAATGGGGCCCTTCGGCTGGAGGGGGAAGGGATTGAGGATCCACTGGGAATTTCCAGAGCGCTGGGAAAGCCAGGGGAGAGCTCCTGGTTCCATCCAGAAATCCACAGCAAAGAGCAGGAAGGATTCCAATCCCAGCAGTTGGTCTGGAGGTCGGACAGGCAGCAGGATCCGTGCTGGCCCCGCTCCGGTCTCGGCACATCCCAAACCGGATCATCCGGCCCCGCCGCCCTCCGGCACAGCCCCCGGGGATCCGCCACATCCCAGGGAACAGCCTCGGCCTCTCCCTTCAGCTTCATCCAAAAAAAATCCTCCTCACTGGAACCAGATTCCCAAATGGTGGCAAAACTCACGGAGAACAGGAGCTAAATCCACGGCGTGCCTCCGACTGGGATAATCCCCGGGAGCACCTTCCCTGTGTGCCTGGAAACAGGAGCCTGGAGCCGGGGGAGAGCCAAGATTCCAGAGTGGGATGAGCAGGGTCGGCTGGAGCGGCCTGGCTGACCTTGGAAGGCTTTCCAGGAATCCCAGTGTGTCCTGACAGCCATTCCCAGTTCTCCACGGGGACGCTGCTCCCGTCCCCGCCGCGGCACCACGCGCTCCCCGGCACGTTCCGCTGGCTCCGGGCGCTTCTCCTGCTCCAGAGGTCCCGGCAGGACGGGTTTGGAGTTCACAGACAAACAAAGCAGCACCCCCTTTTCCATGGATATTGGATGCGGCGCCCACAGGGGAAAAAAATCCAACCAAAAAAAAAAAGAAAAAATCCTCAGCGAGAGGATTTGAAAGGCTGGAATGAGCGAGTTGGGCCAAAAGAAGGAATATTCCAGGAAGAAGTGGGAATATCCAGGGAGAGATGCAGCCAGGAGGGAAAACATCCCAGGATTTACCCGACGGAATCCAGAACCAAGACTCAGCAGCACCAGGAGTTAATTCCAGCCAGAGTTGATCCAGGGAGGTCCCAGCCCCTTCGCAGCCTCCCTGGAGGGTTTTCCGTTGGGTCAATCCCCGTGTTGGTCTTCCAGCCCCAATTCCCAGCCTCGGACCTTCCGGAGCTCATGGAGGGGTTGCAATTCCTGATCCAGCATGAGGAATGATCCCTGATCCACCAGGAGGGATCCCTGATCTGCCAGGAGGGATCCCTGTTCTGCCAGGAGGGATCCCTGATCCACCAGGAACAATCCCTGATCTGCCAGGAGGGATCCCCGATCCACCAGGAGTGATCCCTGATCCACCAGGAGTGATCCCTGATCCACCAGGAGGGATCCCTGACCCACCAGGAACAATCCCTGATCCACCAGAAGGGATCCCTGATCCACCAGGAACAATCCCTGATCCACCAGGAGTGATCCCTGATCCACCAGGAGTGATCCCTGACCCACCAGGAGGGATCCACGTGCCCCCAGTGCCACGAGGTCTCCCCAGCACCCTCTGGTTTCCCAACCCCTCTCCAGCGGTGCTGGAATTCCGCCGAGCGGAGCCGCCGGCAGCCCCGGAGGAGCCGAGGTGGATCCCTGGGATCCAAGGGAGCGAGGACGGGAAATCAGGGACAAACCAGCCCAGCGCCTGCTCTGCTCCTCGGGAAGCTCTGGTATTCCCAGGCAGAGGCAGCCTCAGGGGACACAGAGCATCCCCCAGTCTCCATTTGGGGCTGGAATGTCAGAAGTAATCCCAGGAGAGACGCAGAATCCGAAGCCCTAATGCTCCACGGGGCATCCATCCCCATCCCGGGCACGCCAAACCCAGGACATCACTGGGATAAGAGACCGATGGAATAAAACCCGTCCAAATCCAATTAAAGTCCCGGGATCAGGGAGCGGGAATAGGAGAGATCCAACTCCTGCAGCTCACCTGGGCGCGCCTGAACCCCCCCAAATCCCAGGATCCGGCGTCAAGCCCCGCCGATCCCGTGGGAAATCCACAGGGCTGGCTCCTCATCCGGAGCCATCCGGCCGAAATCCTGCTCCAGGGGCTTCCCGGAGCCCGGCACGAGGCGGCTCCAATTCCATCTGGGCTCGGCACATCCCGACGTCGGCGTCGTAAAAGGCGTTCCGGCACGGAACACAAAATGGCTGGCTCCCAGGGCGAGCATTCCCAAGGAACGCCAGGAAAAGGATAATAACCTAAAAAGGTAATTAGGATTTAACGGCTCGGCGGCAGGGAGCGGGATCCGGGAAAGGGAAGGGGAAAAAAAAAGCTCCACGGCTGAACAAAAAACCCTGCTGCTCCCAATCCTGCTGCTCCAGGAACGGCCGGCTCCGTGCAGGAATTCTGAGGCAGGTAAGGGAGGCTGAGGGTGGCTCGTGGAGATTTTCTCCGGGATTAAAGCAACACCAGAGCGGCCCCGGAGCCATCCCGGAGCCCACAGGGACACGGCTGCTCCCGGGAGGGAACACGGCGGAAGATTTGGGAAGGTCGGGATGGGAGCGGGCACCGGGATGTGGCAGAGTGGGAATTCCTGTGGAGCAAACTGCTCCAGGAGTTCTGCTGCTCCCGTTCCGGGATCCCAACACCAGGACACCGGGCCCTGCCTGCAACACACCGGTGCCAGAGCCTGGGTTTCCCCAATTCCACATCTCCCAGACCCTGGATATCCCAGATTCCAGATCTCCCAAACTCTGGATCTCTCAGAATCCAGATCTCTCAGACCCTGGATATCCTGGATTCCAGATCTCTCAGAATCCAGATCTCTCGGATTCCAGAACTCCCAAACCCTGGATATCCCAGATTCCAGATCTCCCAAACCCTGGATCTCTCAGGTTGCAGATCTCCCAGACCCTGGATCTCTCAGATTCCAGATCTCCCAGACCCTGGATTTCTCAGGTTCCAGAACTCCCAGACCCTGGATCTCTCAGGTTCCAGATCTCCCAGACCCTGGATCTCTCAGGTTCTGGATCTCCCAGACCCTGGATCTCCTGGATTCCAGATCTCCCAGACCCTGGATTTCTCAGGTTCCAGATCTCTCAGATCCTGGATCTCTCAGGTTCCAGATCTCCCAGACCCTGGATAACCTGGATTCCAGAACTCCCAGACCCTGGATCTCTCAGATTCCAGATCTCCCAGACCCTGGATCTCCTGGATTCCAGATCTCCCAAACCCTGGATCTCTCAGAATCCAGATCTCCCAGCCCCTGGATCTCCTGGATTCCAGATCTCCCAAACCCTGGATCTCTCAGAATCCAGATCTCCCAGCCCCTGGATCTCCTGGATTCCAGATCTCCCAAACCCTGGATCTCTCAGAATCCAGATCTCCCAGCCCCTGGATCTCCTGGATTCCAGATCTCCCAGACCCTGGATCTCCCCATTCCGGATCGTCACCCCCAGCTCGGGATGTCCTCAGATTCTGCAACTCCGGGTCGAGTACAAAACTAACAATGGGAAGCAGGAACAGCAGGAAAGGAGGAAAATCCTCCCTCCCAAAAAGTGCTTCCCTTCCCTCCTAAGTTTGTGCTCTTGTCCAACTCCATTTCTCGGGAGCAGGGAATGCCAGGGCCGTGTCCGGCACCACGGGCCTCACACCTCGTCCCACCCCAGGATTTTTGGGATGTGGGAGGAGATCAGGAATTCCAGAAGCTGCTTCATACCCTGAAACAGGAGCAAAAGACCCCAAAACTCCACAAAGTCTTAAAGAGAGATAAAAAATTCCAGCGCATCCAGCTGGGACGGCCCGTTTTGGGAAAAACCAGCTGGAAAACGCTCCGGGAAAACGAAATGCAATTAAAAAAACGATGGGATGGAAGGTGGGGGGGAGGGAGAGGCCGGCCCCGGCCCCCTCCCCATCCGGGATGACGCAGACTTCCCAGGCTTCCTTATATAACGCTTCCCGATTTCCTCGACTGCGGGCGCTGCCTTTGTGCGGCTCCGGCGGGGCCATCGATCACCAATTAACGACCCAATCGATAATTAAATCAATCAGCGCCGGGAAGCGAGGGGAGGGGTGGCATCGATCCAAAGCGTTTCGTTATTCCCGGTATTTTTGTCACCCCCTCCGGGAGGAGGGAGGCGATGGTGGGAGCGTGGATGAGGTGGGGAAGGGGGGCAGGGAAGGGAGAAGGGAATCACGACAGCAAATCCCAGCACCAGCGCTCCTTTTCTCCTTAAAACACTCCCTCGAGACATTCCCAAAAAATAAAACAACGACAAAAAAAAATTTAAAAAAAATAAACCAACAACAACAAAAAGCAGAAAAGCAGCTCCGCTCATCCTTAAGGAACCCTTTTGTCCGGTCCCAATTCCCGACAAACCCCGGGATGGTCTGACGGATACTTACAGGTACAATATTCCCGCTGCCTCGAGTTGCCAAGAAAACCAGGGAGCAGCTCGGGGGGGCCCGGGAGAGGAGCGGGAAGGGGCAGGAGGCGGCCGGGGCCGGGCAGGGCCCCGCGCTCCATCGCCCGCGGAGCCGCAGCCGCAGCCGGAGCCGGAGCCGCGCTCCGAGCGGGCCCTTCCCTGCCAATCATGCGCGTTCTGTTTTATTAAACAAAAGAAAAGGGGGATGCTGACTTTTTCCCATGATGCCTCGCGGGGCAGGGAAAAAGAGAAGGGAGGAAAAAAAAAAAAAAAAATATTTAAAAAAAAATCCT
>NW_024499318.1:243664-253819 GCF_017590055.1 Onychostruthus taczanowskii
CCCTCCCCGCTCCCCCTCCCCCCGCTCTGGCCCCCCGCCAAACTTTGTCTTCATTCATGGAAGCTCCTTCCCTCCCCTGGAATTTTAACTGTTTCCCTCCCAAAAAGGAGGGTCGGGGCCGCGACGCTGCCGCCGGCGCCGGGATCCGCCCCTCCCGTTCCCAAAAAAACCGCGGGGCGAGGTTGGGTCCGGCGGCGGAGCAGCCTCGGGACCGCTCAGCCCAGGGCACGGAGAGGAGGCCGGGGGTCCGGGAACGGGCCGGGGGTCCGGGAACGGGCCGGGGGTCCGGGAATGGGCCGGGGGTCCGGGAACGGGCCGGGGGTCCGGGAATGGGCCGGGGGTCCGGGAATGTGCCCAGGGATCCTGGGAATGGGCTGAGGGATCCGGGAATGTGCCCAGGGATGCCAGAATGTGCTCAGGGATGCCAGGGAATGTGCCCAGGGATCCTGGGAATGGGCTGAGGGATCCCAGAATGTGCCCAGGGATCCCAGGAATGGGCTGAGAGATCTGGGAACGTGCCCAGGGATCCCAGACTGTGCCCAGGGATGCCAGGGAAGGTGCCCAGGGATGCCAGGGAAGGTGCCCAGGGATGCCAGGGAAGGTGCCCAGGGATGCCAGGGAAGGTGCCCAGGGATGTGGATGAAGATGCCCGAGGAGATGCCCAGGAACACGCCAGGAAGACACCGAGGGATGCCAGTGAAGACGCCAAAATCCCGGCAAAGGGACCACGGGAAGCGCCGGAGGAGACGCCGAGGGTGTGAGGAAGAGGCCAAAGATCCAGGTGAAGATCCTGAGGAGATCCTGAAGGATCCCCGGGCAAGATTCCCTGGCAAGATTCCCTGAAGATGCCAAGGAATGCTGAAGAATCAGGATGGGCTGGGAGATGCCACCAGTGGGGCTGGCCCTGGAGAAGAAGGAGGATCCAGAGGGATTTTTGCTGTCCCAAAGCTCCTGATCCAGCTGAGCTGCTCCCAGAGGAGCCCAATTCCCACTCGGGGTCCCCAGGGCTGAGGGTGACCCGAGGAGGGAGCACAGGAACAGGATGGGGACAGCTTTGGGACCTCGTTAAGGAATTAACGAGCACTTGGAGCGTTCAGCACATGGAGAACTCAGGAGAACCCAGGGAATGGAAAGCACGGGATATCTGGAATTCTTTAGCCAAAGGAATATCCTCATCCCTATTCCAGCACTCCCTGTGAGGGTGGTGAGGCCCTGGCTCAGGTTATCCCAGGAATCTGAGGCTGCCCCATCCCTGGAAGTGCCCAAGGCCAGGCTTGGAGCAGATTTTTGGGGTGTTTTCCCTCAAAACACCCCGAAAATCCCACAATCCCCGACATCCACGGCTTTATTCCACCCCTGAGGTGTGGGAGTCTGGGAATTCCGAAGCATTCCAGCACTGGAACCCCCAAGTTTGCCTTTATTGGATAAAATGGAACAATTTGGTTTCCAAAGGGGGAAAGGATTAATTAGCTTTAATTGCATGCTCGTTTCCATGGATTTATCAGCTAATGAGGGGGTGGGATGGGCCCGGGGATGATTTATTCCAGGCTGTGTCCATGGAGGGCACAGCAGAGCAGCAAATTCCTTTATTTCTCCATTCCCTGGTTTTTCAGGACCACTCCAGGCTGTTTCCATGCTCCCATCCCTGTTTTTGCTGGGTGGGGATCCGGGAAGGGATGAAATCCTCTCAGGGATTTTGATCCCTCCCATCCCTGCTCCCGCCCTGGCCTCCATCCCGCTGCTCCAACCTTCCTTCCCAATGATCCTCCCAGGAGGACGGGCAAAGGAAGGGCTAAAACACCATTTCATTGGATTTTGGGGTTTTTCCCTATGGATGCATTCCCTGGGAGCTTCCTGGACAGGTCTTTGAGGAAGTCTGACCAGAGCTCCTTTTATTAATCCAAAGGATCCCTGGATCTTCCTCCCCACTGGCGCATCTCCCCCAAAACAGAGAATTCCTGGATCCAATTCCCTCCTCCCGAACCGACAGCAATCCCAGTCCAGCCTCAGGCTGACACCGCGCACGCAGGAAGAGATTTTGGGAAAACTGGAGGATGACAAAGCAGGGAAAGGGATGATTTTTCCCCAACTTTGCCATCCAAAGGGAATCCAAAGCTGGCTGATCTCACTCAAGGAGGCTCCACCACAAACTCAACACGGCTCGGGACACGACCGTGGGAAGGTGGGAATCCATGATCCCATTCCCATGGATTCATCCCGACCCCAGCTGGATGAACCCCTCCAGGACACGATGGGAATTTGGGATTCCCATGGATTCATCCCAACCCTAGCTGGATGAACCCCTCCAGGACACGATGGGAATTTGGGATTCCCATGGATTCATCCCAACCCTAGCTGGATGAACCCCTCCAGGACACGATGGGAATTTGGGATTCCCATGGATTCATCCCAACCCTAGCTGGATGAACCCCTCCAGGACACGATGGGAATTTGGGATTCCCATGGATTCATCCCAACCCTAGCTGGATGAACCCCTCCAGGACACGATGGGAATTTGGGATTCCCATGGATTCATCCCAACCCTAGCTGGATGAACCCCTCCAGGACACGATGGGAATTTGGGATTCCCATGGATTCATCCCAACCCTAGCTGGATGAACCCCTCCAGGACACGATGGGAATTTGGGATTCCCATGGATTCATCCCAACCCTAGCTGGATGAACCCCTCCAGGACACGATGGGAATTTGGGATTCCCATGGATTCATCCCAACCCTAGCTGGATGAACCCCTCCAGGACACGATGGGAATTTGGGATTCCCATGGATTCATCCCAACCCTAGCTGGATGAACCCCTCCAGGACACGATGGGAATTTGGGATTCCCATGGATTCATCCCAACCCTAGCTGGATGAACCCCTCCAGGACACGATGGGAATTTGGGATTCCCATGGATTCATCCCAACCCTAGCTGGATGAACCCCTCCAGGACACGATGGGAATTTGGGATTCCCATGGATTCATCCCAACCCTAGCTGGATGAACCCCTCCAGGACACGATGGGAATTTGGGATTCCCATGGATTCATCCCAACCCTAGCTGGATGAACCCCTCCAGGACACGATGGGAATTTGGGATTCCCATGGATTCATCCCAACCCTAGCTGGATGAACCCCTCCAGGACACGATGGGAATTTGGGATTCCCATGGATTCATCCCAACCCTAGCTGGATGAACCCCTCCAGGACACGATGGGAATTTGGGATTCCCATGGATTCATCCCAACCCTAGCTGGATGAACCCCTCCAGGACACGATGGGAATTTGGGATTCCCATGGATTCATCCCAACCCTAGCTGGATGAACCCCTCCAGGACACGATGGGAATTTGGGATTCCCATGGATTCATCCCAACCCTAGCTGGATGAACCCCTCCAGGACATGCTGGCAATTCCATTCCCATGGATCCATCCCAACCCCAGCTGGATGAACCCCTCCAGGACACGATGGGAATCCCATTCCCATGGATTCATCCCGACCCCAGCTGGATGAACCCCTCCAGAACAGCTGGGAATTCGGGATTCCCATGGATTCATCCCGACCCCAGCTGGATGAACCCCTCCAGGACACTTTGGGAATTTGGGATTCCCATGGATTCATCCCAACCCCAGCTGGATGAACCCCTCCAGGACACGATGGGAATTTGGGATTCCCATCCCAGCCCTATCCCAAAGGACACCAGAGCCATTCCCACCCAAATCCAGCAGCTCCAGCTCCCCAGTCCAGCACTTCCAGGTAAAACCAGCGAGTGTTGGTTTCTGGGATTTCCTCAACCTTCCATTAAGGTAATTCCTTGGAAAAGCAGCCCTGGGAGCCCACGGCGACCCCGAGGCACAGCTGCTTTGCAGGAATTCTTGCAAGGAACAAACAACCAGCCATGGGAATGCCCCCATCACAAAAGTAGGTGTTGGAATTTGTCAGGGCTCCAAGATTTAATTGGAATCCAGGATTTAATTAAGAGAAAAATGGAGAAGGACCACGGGGTCATTTTCCCTGGAATTCTGCGTGCCTCCAATTGCAGAGAGCGGATGTTGGGATGTGTTTGAGGAGCAGGGAAATTCCTTATGGACACGAGAGGAGCTCCTCCACCTTCACCCCTCATCCTTGAGGTGAGCTGGAAGCGGGAGCAGCCGAGATTCCCAACCTTTCCTTCAGCCAAGGGCCCAACCTGGAGCATCGACCTGAAAATTCCCTGGGGGCCGTGGATCCTGCGGGAAACAGCCCCAGCAGGTTTTCCAGCCAGGCCCTCCCTAAAATCCAGGGTTTGGGGAGCGCACCTGGAGCTCTGGTCCTGGAGTCTGGGGAATTTTAGGTGGATTTTGGGGAACTTGTTGCTCGTAACCGACTGGGGAACTAAAAATGGATGCTGGGATGGATGACAAGGAGCAGCCTCCCCTTCCCACAGGGACACAAGGCTTTGGCTCAGTCTCATCCCAAAAAATACCAGGGTTCATGCATCCATCTCCTGAGATTCCATGAAAACGGAGCCCAAATTTTATTGGGAAAAACACAGCAGGCATGGAAAGCTCCCACAAATCCAACTGTCCCCATCACCGGCTCCTCGACCCCCCAAGGGCTCCGAAATGGGACAATTTCAGGATTCAGCCCCAAAATCCCCACTGAAACCCCACGGAGTGGAACCTGTGGAGCAGGGATGGGGCAGCACGGGCACGCTGAGGGTCCGTGGGGATCAGAGCCGGCCTCCTCGGGGCTAATTTTAGGTTTGGAAGCGCCGCTCCCAACAGCCTGCGGATTCCAAAGGCTTCAGAGGGATTTCAGGCACGTTCCAGACAGCAGCATCCCCGTGGCCGGGTGAGATTCCACGTCTGAGGGGCACAGACCCAGCCCTGGGATGGGAGAGGGAGCCCCTTCCCCAGCCCATCCCCACCCGCCAGCGCCGGGAATGCACGGGAACGGAAAAGGAGCAAGGGAAAAGGAACCAAGTAAAAGAACCAAATGGGAAAGAACCAAATAAAAGAACCAAATGGAAAAAAGAACCAAATAAAAGAACCAAATAAAAGAACCAAATGGGAAAGAACCAAATGAAAAAAGAACCAAATGAAAAAAGAACCAAATGAAAAAAGAACCAAATGAAAGAACCAAATGGGAAAGAACCGAATGGAAAAAGAACCAAGTGAAAAAGAACCAAATAAAAAAAATAACCAAATAAAAAAAGAACCAAATGAAAAAAACAAATGAAAAAGAACCAAATGGAAAAGAAAGAACCAAATAAAAGAACCAAATGGAAAAGAAAGAACCAAATAAAAGAACCAAATGGAAAAAGAACCAAATGAAAAAGAACCAAGTGAAAAAAGAACCAAGTGACAAAATAACCAAATAAAAGAACCAAATGGGAAAAAGAATCAAATAGAAAAGAACCAAATGGAAAAGAAAGAACCAAATAAAAGAACCAAATGGGAAAGAACCAAATGAAAAAAGAACCAAGCGACAAAATAACCAAATAAAAAAAGACCCAAATGGAAAAGAAAGCACCAAATAAAAGAACCAAATGAAAAAAGAAAACAAATGAAAAAGAACCAAGTGAAAAAATAACCAAATAAAAAAAGAACCAAATGAAAAAACCAAATGGAAGAGAACCAAATGAAAAAGAAAGAACCAAACAAAAGACCCAAACGGAAAAGACCCGAGCCCAGCGCCGCAGCCTCTTCCAGACCCAGGGATGGGTTTGAGCTCCCCCAGCCCCGCACGGGCACCCAAAAAGTGCCCAAAAACCCCAAACCCATGGGGATGGGAGCGATGGAAGGACCCCCAGAGTGGGCTGGGATACCCCTGGACATTCCTGGTGCAAGGAGCACCCGGAGCTGCTAAAGGCACTGGAGCAGGAGCCCAGCCTGGAAAAGGGAAGATGCAGGAGGACCTTGGAGCATCTCCAGCAGCCAAAGGGGCTCTGAGGGCTCCAAAGGATTCGGGACAAGGACACGGAGAGGCACAGGTGGGAATGGTTTGAGGCTGGGAAAGGTGGGATTTTGGGAAGAAATCCCTGCAGAGAAATGTGGGTGCATCCCAAGACGTGCCACCCCAGCCACGGCACAAAACCACAGAATTTCCCTAAAAAACCCGGAGAAGAGCCTGGAACCAACAAAACCCACAAGAAACACAATCCCAGGCAGCCGTGGAGCAGAATTCCGAGATCCCTGTGGAGCCCAAGCCCACGGGTTCCCACCAGGAACAACCATGACCAAGGAGCTGCTGCAGATGGAAGAGCCAAGGGTGGAAGGATGCTTTGTCCCCAGAGAGCTGGGAAATAACCAGGGAGAGGCTGAAGGGATCCGGGAAATTCCTGTGCCAGGGAATCCTGACCCTGCTGGGAGGTGACACTGCAGGGGAAGGAGCTCCCAGGGACACCTGGGAGGGAGGGGTGCTGCCAGGCAGGTATCCCTGGCACTGCCATGGAGCCTGGCACTGGCACTGGCACTGGCACGGAGCCTGGCATGGGCACAGAGCACTGGGATGGGCACTGGCACTGCCACGGAGCCCTGGCATAGGCACTGGCACTGCCACAGAGCCCTGGCACTGCCACAGAGCCTGGCATGGGCACTGGCACTGCCATAGAGCCTGGCATGGGCACTGGCACTGCGACGGAGCCCTGGGATGGGCACAGAGCACTGGGATGGGCACTGGTACTGCCATAGAGCCCTGGCATGGGCACTGGCACTGCCACAGAGCCCTGGGATGGGCACTGGCACTGCCACGGAGCCCTGGCATAGGCACTGGCACTGCCACAGAGCCCGGGAAGGAGCTCCCAGGGACACCTGGGAGGGAGGGGTGCTGCCAGGCAGGTATCCCTGGCACTGCCATGGAGCCTGGCACTGCCACAGAGCCCTGGGATGGGCACTGGCACTGCCACGGAGCCCTGGCATAGGCACTGGCACTGCCACAGAGCCCTGGCACTGCCACAGAGCCTGGCATGGGCACTGGCACTGCCATAGAGCCTGGCATGGGCACTGGCACTGCGACGGAGCCCTGGGATGGGCACAGAGCACTGGGATGGGCACTGGCACTGCCATAGAGCCTGGCATGGGCAGTGGCACAGAGCCCTGGGATGGGCACTGGCTCTGCCACAGAGCACTGGCACTGCCATGGAGCCTGGCACTGGCACTGGCACTGCCACAGAGCCTGGCATGGGCACTGGCACTGCCACAGAGCCCTGGGATGGGCACTGGCACTGCCACAGAGCCTGGCACTGCCACAGAGCCCTGGCACTGCCACGGAGCCCTGGGATGGGCACAGAGCACTGGGATGGGCACTGGTACTGCCATAGAGCCCTGGCATGGGCACTGGCACTGCCACAGAGCCCTGGGATGGGCACTGGCACTGCCACGGAGCCCTGGCACTGCCATAGAGCCTGGCATGGGCAGTGGCACAGAGCCTGGCACGGGCACTGGTACTGCCACGGAGCCCTGGCACTGCCACGGAGCCCTGGCACTGCCATAGAGCCTGGCATGGGCAGTGGCACAGAGCCTGGCACGGGCACTGGTACTGCCACGGAGCCCTGGCACTGCCACGGAGCCCTGGCACTGCCACAGAGCCCTGGCACTGCCACAGAGCCTGGCATGGGCACTGGCACTGCCATGGAGCCCTGGCACTGCCACGGAGCCCTTGGGTGGATCCCAGCAGCTCCCAGACCTCGGAGGTGCCAAATTCCAGCCCAGCCCTGGATCCCAGCAGTGGATTCTCCACTCCTCCCCAGCAGCATCGTGCGTGCCCCAAATGCTGCCATGTGCCAGGGTCTCCCTTGGTGGGCACCCCCAATCCTTAAAATCCCTGAAATTCCCGAAAAAACCGCGGCTGATGGGCCCCAACCCCCACCCGGGAGCAGCGAGGAACAGGAGTCAAATCCTCCCACACTCCTGCCAGGAGGAGGCTGCTCCCATTCCCGTGCTCCCCCTTCCTCCTCCTCCTCCTCCTCCTCCTCCCGCCCGGCAGCGGCCGAGGAAGCTCCAAAAAAAAAAAAAAAAAAAATTAAATGGATGCTAAAATATAATTAAAAAAAAAAATGAAAAACGCTCTGGAAAAGCCAATGGATCCCAGATTCCCAAATCTCCTCCTCCTGCTCTGTTCCCGGCAATCCACCCCCTCCCCCCGCCATCACAGATCCCTTTTCCAGGCTCCGAGGGGAGGGGAAAGCGCCCAAAACGCCTCAATTTTGGGAATCTGGGCAAGGATTCTCCTCGGGAGCAGGAATCCTCATCCCTGCGAGGAGAAATCCTCTGGGATCTCCTCGGGGGAGAGGATCCAGCTTCCCAAATGCGGGCGAGGAAGGGTCCGTGCCCACCCACCCACCCCCAAAAAGGCGTTTTCATCCCGATCCCACCCAAAATCCGGGATGGGGAAGGCACCGGCGGCTCCTGCCCCGCGTTATTCCGGGGATGCCAAAGTTTCCCCGCTGGCTTTGAGCTGGGGAAGCGGCAGGAAAAGAGGGAGAATCCCGCGGGGCGGAAATCCTGCAGGAGGCCGGGAGGGGAACGGGGAAACGGCGCGGGAAGGAGCGGGAGCCGCTCCCGAACCCCGGCACGGAGCCAGGGAACAAAGGGGGGTCCCGGGGTGCGCCCCCCTAAATCCCAGCGGGGACCCCCGGCCGCCACGCCCAGCCCCGCCCCCGCGGGATTCCCCGGCGCTCCCCCCAAACCGCCGGGGCTGACCCCCAAAATCCTTGAGCGATGCTCCCCAAAATCTCTGAGCTGTGCCCCCTCAAATCTGAGCGATGCTCCCCAAAATCTGAGCTCTGCTGCCCAAAATCCCTGAGCTCTGCCCCCCCAAATCTCTGATCTGTGCCCCCCCAAATCTGAGCGATGCTCCCCAAAATCCCCGAGCTCTGCCCCCCCAAATCCCTGAGCTCTGCTCCCCAAGATCTGAGCCATGCTCCCCAAGATCCCTGAGCTCTGCTCCCCCAAAACCCTGAGCTCTGCCCCCCAAAATCTCTGATCTGTGCCCCCTCAAATCTGAGCGATGCTCCCCAAAATCTGAGCGATGCTCCCCAAAACCCCTCAGCTCTGCCCCCAAATCTGAGTTCTCCTCCCCAAAATCCCTGAGCTCTGCTCCCCCAAACTCCTGAGCTCAGCTCCCCAAAATCCCCCAGCTCTGACCCCCAAATCTGAGCTTTGCCCCCCCAAATCTGAGCGCGGCTCCCCAAAAATCCCTGAGCTCTGCTGTCCAAAAATCACTGTGCTCTGCTTCCCCAAATCTGAGCTCTGCTGACCAAAATCCCTCAGCTCTGCTCCCCAAAATCCCTGAGCTTTGCCCCCCCAAATCTAAGCGCTGACCCCAAAAATCCCTGTGCTCTGCTTCCCCAGATCTGAGCTCTGCTCCCCAAATTCCTGAGCTCTGCCCCCCCCAATCCATCTGCTTTGTGCCCCCAAAACCTCTCGGGCTCTGCTCCCGAAAATCTGAGCTCTGCCCCTCCCCAAAATCTCCGAGCTCTGCCCCCACCAACCCGTCAGGCTGCACCCCAAATCTGAGCTCTGCCCCCCCAAAATCCCTGGGCTCCACATTCCCAAATCCCCGAGCTCTGCTCCCTAAATTCCTGAGCTCCACACTCCCAAATCTCTGAGCTCTGCTCCCCCAAAATCCGAGCTCTTCCCTCCCCCATATCTGACTGCTTTGTGCCCCCAATCTTTGCGACTCTGCTCCCCAAAACTCGAGCTCTGCTCCCCAAAATCCCTGAGCTCTGCTCCCCAAAATCTCTGAGCTCTGCTCCCCAAAATCCCTGGGCTCTGCTCCCCAAATTCCCGAGCTCCACACTCCCAAATCTCTGAGCTCTGCTCCCCCAAAATCCGAGCTCTTTCCCCCCCAGATCTGTCTGTTTTGTGCCCCCAATCCTTGCGGCTCTGCTCCCCAAAATCCCTGAGCTCTGCTCCCCAAAATCCCTGGGCTCTGCTCCCCCCAAATTCCCGAGCTCTGCTCCCAGAATCCCTGAGCTCTGCTCCCCAGATCTCTGATCTCTGCTCCCCAAATCCCTGAGCTCTGCTCCCCAAAATCCCTGAGCTTTGCCCCCCCAAATCTAAGCGCTGACCCCAAAAATCCCTGTGCTCTGCTTCCCCAGATCTGAGCTCTGCTCCCCAAATTCCTGAGCTCTGCCCCCCCCAATCCCTGTGCTCTGTTCCCCCAAAACCCGT
>NW_024499318.1:253838-256416 GCF_017590055.1 Onychostruthus taczanowskii
GGGGGTCGCGGCGGGTTCCCGGCGTCTCCCGGCGTTTCGCGGTGGGTTCCCGGCGGATCCCGGCGGGTCCCGGGGGGTCCCGGGGGTCCCGGGCCGGGCGGGCGGAGCAGACGCGGCCGCCGCCGAGCGCAACCGGCACCACCACAAACAATGCCGCTGATTGGCCGCCGCCGCCGCCGCGCCCGCCCCGCCTCCCGACCCCAGTCGCGACGCCCATTGGTGCGGATTGCAGACTGGCGTGAGATATCACCAATCGAATCGCTGCGATCCGTTCTTAGCCCGCCTCCCAGATTTTACTGGCTGTCTCGGCAAAGATTGACGTCTCGCTGCACCAATGGGAACGCGCCGTGCTTCCCCGCGGGGCGCCTTTAATGGGTCCCCGAGTCTGAACATCCGGGTACCGCGAGCGGCGCGCGGTGGCGGCGCGCGACTTCTCCCCCGGCGCGCGAGGGAATTTTGACCCCTCGCAGCCGCCGTACCCGCCCCGGGCCTAGTACCGGCCCTGTTCCGCTTCACGTGGCGCCGGTACGAGGCCTCGCGTGGCTCTGGGGGGAGCTCCCGTCTCCGGTACACCGGGCAGAACCCTCCATATGCCCGACGAGGCGGCAGCGCGCGGGATTCGGCGCCCGCGAGGCCTCATGGCCCGTGCCAGGATCCAAGATGGCGGCCTGAGGGCAGCCCCGGGCCGTGCCAGGATCCAAGATGGCGGGCCCGGCCTCACCTCCCCTCACGGCCGCTCCCGGGGGGTTCGGCACCCTCAGAAACCCCCCCAGATAAAACAAACCCTCCTGGAGGCAGCGAGGAAAATACCGCAGCAGCTTTTATTTACAGGCCCCTGGGGCGGGGGCTGCTATTGCACAGTGCGAGGGGAGGGGGCGGCCCCGAACCCCCCCCATGGCCTCCAAACCCCCCCTCAATGGCCACCAAACCCCCTCAATGGCCACCAAACCCCCCCGGGGGGGCTGGAGATGGGAGGGGGCACAAACCCAGAGCCCCCCCCCCCCCAGCCGCCCCGGGGGGGGGAAAAACCCCCAAACCCCCCCCGGGGCAGAAATGAGGAGGGGGAGCCCCCAGAGCCGGCCCTGCCCGTCCCACCCGCGCTCTCACTCTGTGGGGGGGGTGAATAAATAAATAAAAATATATTAACACTGACATATAAAACCCGTTGTGAGCCTGGGGGTGCCGGGGGTCCCTTTTGCCTCCTGGAGTATTTGAGGGGGGTCCTTTGCCCACCCTGGGGCATTTGAGGGGGGTCCTGGGGGTCCCTTTTGCCTCCTGGAGCCTTTGAGGGGGGTCCTGGGGGTCCTTTTCCCACCCTGGAGTATTTGAGGGGGGTCCTGGGGGTCCCTTCTGCCTCGTGAAGCATTTGAGGGGGGTCCTGGGGGGTCTCTTCTCTCCACCCTGAAGCATTTGAGGGGGGTCCTGGGGGGTCTCTTCTCTCCACCCTGGAGTATTTGAGGGTGGGCTGGGGGTCCCTTGGGGTCCCTTCCCCACCCTGGAGCATTTGAGGGGGGTCCTGGGGTCCCTCCCCCCCCCACCCCGGGGGTCCCCGTCACCCTTCGGGGCTGGCTCCCATCCGATACCGGGGGTCTCTTCTGCCATCCTGGTTCATTTTGGGGGGCTCCCGGGGGGTGGGGGTCAGCACTCGGGGGGCGCCCCGAAGGTGCGGCGGCAGTCGGAGGCTTTGGCGCTGGGGGGCTGCGCCCGCCGCCGCCGCAGCTCGTCCCGGCCCAGCGCCCCCCCGAGCCGCCCCAGCGCCGAGCGGTAACGGCGGTCAAAGGCGGCTGGGGGCACGGCGGGGGTCAGCGCGGAGACCCCCGGGACCCCCCGAGACCCCCGGACCCCCAGAACCCCGTGTGCACCCCTGAACACACCCTGAGCCCCCCATGTCCCCCCGTGTCCCCACCGATGTCCGTGTGCTCCCTGCCCAGCGCCGCCAGCGTCAGGAACAGCAGCTCTCGGTAGATGCTCCTGCAGGAGGAGCCACGGGGGGATTTCGGGGGGATTCTGGGCGGATTTCGGGGTACACCGGGGGGGTCTGGGGTCTGCCCGTACCTGTGCAGGGTGGGGGGGGCTCCGGGGGCCGCCAGGGTCTCCAGGAAGAGCCCGATGGCTTTGTGCACCTCGTTGAGCCCCACGTGGCTCAGCAGCGCCTCCAGGAAGGTCAGCGAGAACGGGGGGGCCGGGGGGCCCCAGGGCTGCAGCCGCGGGGGGATGTTACCTGGGGACCCCGAAACGTGAGCCCACAGTGAGCCCAAAGTGACCCCAGTGTCCCCAAACCCCAGGGGTGTCACCTGGGGGACCCCAAAGTGTGAGCCCACAGTGATCCCACAGTGATCTCAGTGAGCCCAGAGTGAGCCCAGTGTCACCTGGGGACCCCAAAGTGTGAGCCCACAGTGATCCCACAGTGATCTCAGTGAGCCCAGAGTGAGCCCAGTGTCACCTGGGGACCCCAAAGTGTGAGCCCAGAGAGGCCCCAGTGTCACCTGGGGACCCCGAAACGTGAGCCCACAGTGACCCCAGTGAGCCCAGTGAGCCCAAAGTGACCCCAGTGTCCCCAAACCCCAGGGGTGTCACC
>NW_024499318.1:256617-270424 GCF_017590055.1 Onychostruthus taczanowskii
CTCCCAGATCCCCTCCCAGCCCCCCAAACCCACCTGGGGGTCTCGGGGGGCGTGCTGGGAGCCCAGCAGCAGCAGGGGCAGGTTGCTGGGCAGCCCGAGGCGCTGGAAGTACCAGACCAGGTTCCAGTAGATGATGGGGTGGCTGTCCACGAGCTCGGGCCGGGCCAGCAGCTCGGCGCCCTCGTTCTCCACCAGGCTCTCGAGCTCCTTGCGCAGCACCAGCGGGCTCAGGTACGCGAAGGCCACGCGCTCGCAGCGCCCCGGGGGCTGCCTGGGAATGGGGGGACACCCCCAAGTCAGGGGGGAGGGACCCCCCAGGGACCCCCCCTGCACGGCTCTGGGAGCTGGGAATGGGGGGGGCACCCCCAAATCAGAGGGGAGGGACCCCCCAGGGACCCCCCTGCACGGCCCTGGGATCTGGGAATGGGGGAGGCATCCCCAAATCAGGGGGGAGGGACCCCCCAGGGACCCCCCCTGCACGGCCCTGGAATGGACTGGGAGCTGGGAATGGGGGGGCATCCCCAAATCAGAGGGGAGTCACCCCCCCCAAGGACCCCCGCTGCACGGCCCTGGAATGGACTGGGAGCTGGGAATGGAGGGACACCCCCAAATCAGGGGGGAGGGACCCCCCAGGGACCCCCCCTGCACGGCCCTGGAACGGATTGGGAGCTGGGAATTGGGGGGACACACTTGGGATCCCCAAATCAGAGGGGAGGGACAGCCCCTGCCTGGCCCTGGAATGGACTGGGAGCTGGGAATGGAGGGACACCCCCAAATCAGAGGGGAGGGACCCCCCCAGGGAGCCCCCCTGCCTGACCCCCCCAGGGACCCCCCCGCCTGGCCCTGGAAGGCACTGGGAGCTGGGAATGGGGGGAACCCAAATTGTGGGGATGAGGGACCCCCTGCCCGGCCCTGGAACGGACTGGGAGCTGGGAATTGGGGAGGACCCCCAAATCAGAGGGGAGGGACCCCCCCAGGGACCCCCCCTGCACGGCCCTGGAACGGACTGGGAGCTGGGAATGGGGGGAACCCAAATTGTGGGGATGAGGGACCCCCTGCCCAGCCCTGGAATGGACTGGGAGCTGGGAATGGGGGGGCATCCCCAAATCAGAGGGGAGTCACCCCGCCCAAGGACCCCCCCGCCTGGCCCTGGAACGGACTGGGAGCTGGGAATGGGGGGAACCCAAATTGTGGGGATGAGGGACCCCCTGCCCAGCCCTGGAATGGACTGAGAGCTGGGAATGGAGGGGCACCCCCAAATCAGGGGGGAGGGACCCCCCAGGGACCGCCGTTGCCTGGCCCTGGAACGGACTGGGAGCTGGGAATTGGGGAGGACCCCCAAATCAGAGGGGAGGGACCCCCCCAGGGACCCCCCTGCACAGCCCTGGGATCTGGGAATGGGGGGGCACCCCCAAATCAGGGGGGAGGGACCCCCCAAGGACCCCCCCCTGCACGGCCCTGGAACGGACTGGGAGCTGGGAATTGGGGGAGACCCCAAACTGTGGGGATGAGGGACCCCCTGCCCGGCCCTGGAATGGTCTGGGATATGGGAATGGGGGGGGACACACTCGGGACCCCCTGCCCAGCCCAGAACCACCACCAGGGACCCCCGGTGACCCCAAATCCCCTCCCAACCCCACATTTCAGGGACGAGGGACCCCCCCCCATCCCCGGGACCCCCAGCCCGGGCCCCCCCCGGTACCGGGGTCTCACTGCAGCCGTTGCACAGCTCGGGGGTCTCGTCCAGCTCCAGGCAGCGCCGGCGGTCGCTGAGCACCGGCCCCCGCGGGGAGGGGGGCACCGGGCCGGCCCCGGGGGGGCTGCGGGGCACAAGGGGGGGGTCACGGGGATGGGGGGCACCGGGGAGCCCCCAAAGCATGGATGGATGGATGGGGGTTGGAACGGAGGGGGGCAAAGAGGGGTGTGGGGACACCTTGGGGACATGGGGAGGGTGGCGTGACACTGGGGTGTCCCCACAGAGGATGGGGGCGTCTGGGGGTGTCCCAGGGGGTCCTAGAGGTGGCACTTGGGGACACCTTGGGGACATGGGGAGGGCAGTGGGACACATCCCCACAGAGGACAGGGGTCCCTGAGGGTGTCTGAGAGTGTCCTGGGGGGTCCCCAGAGGCGGCACATGGGGACACCTTGGGGACAACTTGGGGACCCGGGGAAGGCAGTGTGACACCGGGGTGTCCCCACTGAGGATGGGGATCCCTGGGGGTGTCTGGGGGTGCCCCAGGGTGTCCCAGGGGTGGCACCCGGGGACACGGGGAGGGCAGTGTGACACCGGGGTGTCCCCACTGAGGATGGGGATCCCTGGGGGTGTCTGGGGGTGACCCAGGGTGTCCCAGGGGTGGCACCTGGGGACACGGGGAGGGCAGTGTGAGTGACACCGGGGTGTCCCCGCAGAGGACAGGGGTGTCCCGGGGTGCCCCGGGGTGCTGGCACCTGGGGACATGGGGAGGGCAGTGTGACACCGGGGTGTCCCCATAGAGGACAGGGGTGTCCCAGGGTGGCACCTGGGGACATGGGGAGGGCAGTGTGACACCAGGGTGTCCCCATAGAGGACAGGGGTGTCCCGGGGTGCTGGCACCTGGGGACCCGGGGAGGGCAGTGTGACACTGGGGTGTCCCCGCGGAGGATGGGGGTCCCTGGGGGTGCCCCGGGGTGCCCCGGGGTGCTGGCACCTGGGTGCCCGGCGGAAGTCGCGGATCTCGATGCTCAGGAAGGGCACGAAGGAGCGGGAGCAGAAGGGGCACGAGGTGTTGAGGTTGGAGTCGTCCGAGGTCCAGCCGGCCATGAGCTCCTCGTCGAACACCAGCGCGGCACAGCCCGGGCAGCGCGAGCAGCTGGACAGCAGCACCTGGGGGGCACGGCCCCTGCTGCCCCCAGCCCGGCTGTGCCCCCCAACCTGGGCTGTGCCCCCGAACCTGGGCTGTGCCCCCCCTCAAACCTCAGCTGTGCCCCCAGCCCGGCTGTGCCCCCGAACCCGGCTGTGCCCCCCAAACCCGGGCTATGCCCCCCAAATCTCAGCTGTGCCCCCCAAACCCCAGCTGTGCCCCCCAACCTGGGCTGTGCCCCCCCTCAAACCTCAGCTGTGCCCCCAGCCCGGCTGTGCCCCCGAACCCGGCTGTGCCCCCCAAACCCGGGCTATGCCCCCCAAATCTCAGCTGTGCCCCCCAAACCCCAGCTGTGCCCCCCAACCTGGGCTGTGCCCCCCCTCAAACCTCAGCTGTGCCCCCAGCCCGGCTGTGCCCCCGAACCCGGCTGTGCCCCCCAAACCCGGGCTATGCCCCCCAAATCTCAGCTGTGCCCCCCAAACCCCAGCTGTGCCCCCCAACCTGGGCTGTGCCCCCCCTCAAACCTCAGCTGTGCCCCCAGCCCGGCTGTGCCCCCGAACCCGGCTGTGCCCCCCAAACCCGGGCTATGCCCTGGGGGTCGCGGGGAGCAGGGGGGGCTCCCCCGGCCCCTCCCGGGCCGCCCCCTCGCCCCGGGCGCTGCCGGGGAAACTGAGGCTGCCGCTCTTGACCAGCCGCGGGGCCGGGGCCGGGTCCCGCAGGCTCCGACCCGCCCAGGTGGTCTGGCGCTGCAGGGGGGGGCGCGGGGCGGGGGGCTCACCTGCGGGGGACAGAGGGGTCAGGGACAGCAGCCCCCCCATCGCTGCCACCCCTGGGGGGGGCTCAGTCACCTGAGGGGGACAAGGGGGTGTCATAACCCCCCCACACCATGGGGGAGGCAGGAGGGGACAGGGGAGAATCGCTGGGGTCCCCCCCAGGCTCAGATACTCAGGGGGGCTCCATCAGGGGGTGTGAGTGGGTGGGCACCCCTGGGGGGGCACAGACACAAGGGGGTGTCAATGGGGCACCATAAACCCCCCACACCCCATGGGGGTGGCAGGAGGGGACGGGGGAGAATCGCTGGGGTCCCCCCCAGACCCCCGAGACACTCAGAGGGGCTCCATCACCTGCAAGGGGACCCGGGGGTGCGAGCGGGGTGCCAACACCCCCGTTGCCCCCCTGCTCACCCGGGGGGTCTCCGGCGGCGCGGCGCCGCTGCCGCTGCCGCAGGGGCTGCCGGAACTGCGCCGCCCCCAGCACCACGTTGCGCAGCTTGGCCCAGCGCAGCCGCCCCCCCTGCGTCCCCGCCGGCCACTTGCTCTCCAGCACCGCCTGCCAGGGGGACACGGAGGGGTCAGGGGTGGTCAGGGGAACCCCCACCCCCACAGTGCCCACCCAGGGGACGGCCCCTGGGGGTCACCTTGTTGTAGTAGCCGTAGGTGACGGTGTTGGGGACGATGCCGGCGCGTTTCATCTCGAGCAGGACGCGCACGGAGAGCACGGGCTCGCCGTACTGCCCGCACAGCTGCATCAGGATGCGGTAGCACACCTGGGGGGCACACACCCCCCCCGTCAGCCTCGGCGGCCCACAGTCAGCCAGGTGGGAGAGAGTTCCAGGGTCACAGAGGCCAACCTGTGCCCCATCCCCACCTGGTCACCCAGAACAACGTCCAGGCTTTCCTCGGACACCTCCAGGGGTGGCCACTCCAAACCTCACCTTTTCCAAGGGGAATTTTCCTAAATATCCACCCTGAGCCTGCCCTGGCCCAGCCTGAGGCCATGTCCCCTTGTCCTGTCCCTGTTCCTGGGAGCACAGCCCGACCCCCCCGGCTGTCCCCTCCTGTCAGGGAGCTGTGCAGAGCCTCAAAGTCCCCCTGAGCCTCCTTTTCTCCAGGCTGAGCCCTTTCCCAGCTCCCTCAGGAATTCTCCTGCTGCTCCAGCCTCTTTCCTTTCTCTGGATGTGCTCCAGCCCTGTCATGGCCCTCCTGCCCTGAGAAATGGACACAGCACGGGACACTGGCCACAGCACTGGCCACTCCAGCAGTCCCACCCCAGCAGCAGATCCCCCTCCCCAGGAGGATCTGGAGCAGGAGCTGACCCACCTCGTCGGGCAGCACCACCTTGTGCTGCTCCATCTTGCGCAGGACGTCGTAGGCGAGCTGCAGCGCGCGCAGCTTGGCGGGGGCGGCGCGCACGTGGGTGGGCAGGTACAGGAACCAGAGCCCGTAGCAGTGCCCCAGCAGGCACCGTGCCCACAGCTCCGGCACTGCCGACGACTTCTGGGCCACCCGCTGGGCCACCTTCATCTCCTGGGGACACCGGGGAGCAGGGAGAGTCAGGGGACGGGAGCTGAGCCCCTCGGCGCCGTGCCCAAGTGTCACAGCTCACAGACACCTGTGCCATCCGGGCACCTGCCCAGGTGTTGTCCCACCTGGGCACCCGTCCAGGTGGCACAGGCACGCGTGCCCAGGTGCTGCCCCTCACCTGCTTGGTGCGGCGCGGGGCGGGGCTGCTCGGGGCGCTGCTCCGGGCCTGGCACAGCTGAGCCACCAGAGGGTCCCGGGGGGGCTCCAGCAGCTCCGGGCGCAGCGTGGGGAACCCGTCATACCTGTAGGGGGGCACAGGTGAGGGGGGTTTGGGTCAGAAGTGAGCAAAGATGCCATTAAATGCTCCAGATACTCAGTGAAAGGAAAGTGGTGAAAGGGAGCGTGCTCTCACCTGTAGCGCGCGGGGGGCTCGGCCCCGTCCGGCCCCGCCGGCTGCTCCGGGGGGGTGATGAACACCGTGTGCTCCCCGCCCCGGGGGTCGTCCAGCTCCATCAGGGGCGTGTCCTCGGGCTTCTCCAGGTCCACCTGCACCTGGGGAGGGGCAGCGGGGTCAGCAGGGCCAGGGAGGGGACACAGGGACACACTTTGTGGGCACAGGGTGAGGAACTCGAGGCAGGGAGCGAGGGACACACGAGGGACACACGCAGGGGACACGGGGACACACCTGGTGGACACAGGGTGAGGAACTTGAGGCAGGGAGCGAGGGACACACGAGGGACACACGCAGGGGACACAGGGACACACTTTGTGGGCACAGGGGTGAGGAACTCGAGGCAGGGAGCGAGGGACACACGAGGGACACACGCAGGGGACATGGGGACACACCTTGTCGACGCAGGTGTCGAAGAACTCGAGGCAGGGCTCGCGGTCGCTGGCGAAGGAGCAGTCCTCAATGAACTGCGTGAAGAGCTGCGTGCGCAGCAGCTGCCCGTAGAAGCGCTGGTACGCCCGCTCCCGGGAGCGCAGGAACCCTGGGGACACGGGGACAAGGGGATGGGGTCGTTGGGGTGGGGTGGGGTGAAGCATAGGATGGGATGCACAGGACAGGATGGCATGCACAAGATGGGATGCACGGGATGGGATGGGATGGGATGGGGTGCACAGAATGGGATGGCATGGCATGGCATGGCATGCACAAAATGGGATGCACAGGATGGGATGGGATGGGATGGGGTGCACAGGATGGGATGGCATGGCATGGCATGCACAGGGTGGGATGCACAGGATGGGAAGCACAGGGTGGGATGCACAGGATGGGATGGGATGGGATGGGATGCACAGGATGGGATGGGATGCACAGGATGGGATGGCATGGCATGGCATGCACAAGATGGGATGCACAGGATGGGAAGCACAGGGTGGGATGCACAGGATGGGATGGGATGGGATGGGATGGGATGGGATGGCATGGCATGGCATGGCATGGCATGCACAGGATGGGATGGGATGAAGGCGAGACAGAACCAGACAGACAGGACGGCACGGAACCCACAGCGCCACCCCCCGTTCCCCCCTCACCCTGCAGCGCGAAGAGGCTGCCGGCGTCGCGGCCGGCCGGGGCGGGCGCGGGCGCGATGGGGCGCAGGAAGGAGCGGTACCCGCGCAGGGCGCACGCCATGAAGCGCAGGAAGGCCGCCCGCGCCTCCAGCTCCAGCTGCGCCCGCCGCGCACCCGCGGCCTCCGCGTCGCTCAGCACCAGCTCCGGAGGCTCCTCCTCGCCCGGCGCGCTCAGCACTGCGGGACAGCACAGCACCGGGGACACGGATGGGACAGCGTCGGCACAGGGACAGGACAGTGTCGGTACCGGGGACACGGACGGGACAGTGTCAGCACCGGGGACACGGATGGGAGAGTGTCGGCACAGGGGACAGGACAGCATCAGCACCGGGGACACGGATGGGACAGCACAGCACCGGGGACACCCCGCTGGCTGGGACAGTGTCAGCACCGGGGACACGGACGGGACAGCGTCGGCACCGGGGACACAGACAGGACAGCGTCGGCACCGGGGACACAGACAGGACAGCGTCGGCACCGGGGACACAGACAGGACAGCGTCGGCACCGGGGACACAGACAGGACAGCGTCGGCACCGGGGACACAGACAGGACAGTGTCAGCACCAGGGACACAGATGGGACAGTGTCGGCACAGGGATGGGACAGCATCAGCACCGGGGACACGGATGGGACAGCATGGCACCGGGGGGATGGATGGGACAGGGTCGGCACCGGGGACACGGACAGGACAGTGTTGGCACCAGGGACACGGACAGGACAGTGTTGGCACCAGGGACACGGACAGGACAGTGTTGGCACCAGGGACACGGACAGGACAGTGTTGGCACCAGGGACACGGACAGGACAGTGTTGGCACCAGGGACACGGACAGGACAGTGTTGGCACCAGGGACACGGACAGGACAGTGTTGGCACCAGGGACACGGACAGGGACAGCATGGCACCGGGGACAGGACAGCATCAGCACCGGGGACATGGATGGGACAGCATGGCACCGGGGACATGGATGGGACAGTGTCGGCACCAGGGACGGGACAGCATCAGCACCGGGGACACAGACAGGACAGTGTCGGCACCGGGGACACGGACGGGACAGCATGGCACCGGGGACATGGATGGGACAGTGTCGGCACCGGGGACACGGACAGGACAGTGTTGGCACCAGGGACACGGACAGGACAGTGTTGGCACCGGGGATGCCCAGCCAGCCGGGACAGTGTTGGCACCAGGGACACGGACAGGACAGTGTTGGCACCGGGGATGCCCAGCCGGATGAGTCCCGCGGCTGCAGAGCCCCGGGGGTGGGGCTGGCTGGGAGGCGACACCCAGGGAATGAGGGAGTGAAGCCTCTGATCCCGCTTGGAAAATGCCCCCAGGCCGGGGGGGATTTCAGGGTGGTCTTTGACCCCAGTGGGTCACTCCCAGTTTGGGCTATTCTGTGATAACAGCACAGGTGGGGGATGTGGTGACACTCAGACCCCCCAGGACACCCTGGAGCCCCCAGCCCAGCCCCAGGACCCCCACTCACGCTCATCCAGCTGCTGGGACAGGCTGTGCAGCGAGGCCAGCAGCACCTTGCAGGGCCGGCGGGGCAGCGCGCGGGGCGACAGCAGCTTCCGCTCCTCGCTCCTGGGGGCACAGGCACCAGGGCAGGGCGGGACCCCCTGGGACCCCCCGGGACAGCCCACCCGCCCCCAGCCCTGGGGACACTCACTGGAAAATGGTGTTGGTGTCCAGGTCGACGAAGATGACGTCGCGGGGGGGCTCGTAGAGGTCGAAGTAGCTGGAGTGGATGCCTACAATGAAGGGCACGGGGGCACACAGCACGTCAGCCAGCGCCAGCGGGCACAGCGGGATGTAGGGGCACTGCCAGCGCAGGGGGAAGATCATCTGGGGACAGGACGAGGGTGGTCAGCGCCGCAGGGCCCCCGCCAGGCGGGATGGGGGGGCCCAGCGCCGCGGGGTGGGGTCTCCAGAGCTGCGGGACCGGGATCCCCAGCAGCACGGAACAGGGACCCCCAGCACCGTGGCACGGAGATCCCCACAGCAGGTCCCCAGCACTACGGGATCAGCGCTCCCAGCACCGCAGGACAGGGATCCCCAGTGCTGAGGGGTGACAGTCCCCAGCGTGGGACCGGGATCCCCAGCGCGGCGGGCCCCCAGCCCCACGGTGGCACGTCCCCTCAGCGTCCCTGCGGTGTCCCCTGCGGTCACTCACCGCCACCAGGGCTTCGCCCACGCTGGTCAGGACATCGGGGCGCAGGGAGTGGATGAGCAGCTTCTGCTCGGTGAGGACGGCCACCAGCAGCGCCACCGCGTTGTCGGGGCCCAGGTTCTGCAGCAGCGTCAGGAAACTGGCCCCGCTGCGGGCGGGGACATCACCCGGTCACCCAGGGCCCCCCTCCCCACCTGTCCCCCTCCCCACACCAGCATCCCCCAGCCCTACCTGAGGGGCAGCGGGGAGGACACGGGCCGGCACAGCAGCAGGCTGTCGTACGGGGACATCTGCAGGGACACGGAGACGTGGTGGGGGACACAGGGACACGCCGGGCTGGGCTGGGGGGTCGCTGTGAGGCCCCCCCCACCCGAGGTGACTCACCTGGACCAGGATCCGCGGGCGCTGCGGGGACGGGAAGGGCACGTTGTGCATGAAGTGGGAGATGTGCCTGCGGGCGGAGCGGCCCCGTCAGCGGGGGGGTGACCGCGGGCCCCCGCCCCCCCCGGAGCCCCCCCTTCTCCGCGCTCACGTCTCCAGGGGCAGCACGTGGGGGCCCGAGATGGAGTAGCGGTAGATGAACATGAGGAACTTGCGGAAGACGTCGAAGAAGGGCCAGTGGGACAGCACGCAGATGCTCTTGCGGGTGTGCAGCGAGCGCCCGGGCACCGGCCGCCGGTCCACCACGCTGAGCAGCCCCAGGCGCAGCGCCTGCGCCTCCGACAGCCGCTCCCGCGGGAACGCCTCGTGGAACTGGATGGCGGCGCCGTACACCTGCGGGGCACGGCCGTCAGGGCAGCCCGGGCACGGGGAGGGTGCTCTCGTGAGGGATGGGAGACGCTGGCACTGGGATCCCCCGGCACTGGGATCCCTGTCTTGTGAGGGATGGGAACCCCTGGCACTGGGATCCCTGTCTCATGAGGGATGGGAACCCCTGGCACAGAGATCCCAGTCCTACAAGAGATGGGAACCCCTGGCACTGGGATCCCTGTCTCGTGAGGGATGGGAGACCCTGGCACTGGGATCCCTGTCTCACAAGGGATGGGAACCCCTGGCACAGAGATCCCTGTCTCGTGAGGGATGGGAGACCCTGGCACTGGGATCCCTGCCTCACGAGGGATGGGAACCCCTGGCACTGGGATCCCTGTCTCACGAGGGATGGGAACCCCAGGCACTGGGATCCCTGTCTCGTGAGGGATGGGAACCCCTGGCACTGGGATCCCCTGGCACTGGGATCCCTGTCTCACCAGGGATGGGATCCCCTGGCACTGGGATCCCTGTCTCATGAGGGATGGGAACCCCTGGCACTGGGATCCTGGTTCCACAGTGCTGGGAACCCTTTGGCACCAGGATCCCAGTCCCATGAGGGATGGGAACCCCTGGCACTGGGATCCCTGTCTCACAAGGGATGGGAACCCCTGGCACTGGGATCCCTGTCTCGTCAGAGATGGGAACCCCTGGCACTGGGATCCCTGTCTCACAAGGGATGGGAACCCCTGGCACTGGGATCCTGGTTCCACAGTGCTGGGAACCCTTTGGCACTGGGATCCCTGTCCCATGAGGGATGGGAACCCCTGGTCCCAGGATCCCAGTCCTACAAGGGATGGGAACCCCGGGCACTGCCTCCCACAGAGCTGGGAACCCCTGGCACCTGGGATCCTGGTTCTGCAGTGCTGGGAACCCTTTGGCACCAGGATCATTGTCCCAGGAGGGATGGGAACCCCTTGGCACTGGGATCCCAGTCCCACAGCACTGGGAACCCCTTGGCACTGGGGATCTTGGTCCCACAGCGCTGGGAACCCCTGGCACAGGGACCCCAGTCCCACAAAGCTGTGGGTGCTGAGACCAACCCCTCCCACGGCACTGGGGCCCCCCATCCCACACCCCCGAGCCCCCTGTCCTGCCGTGCCTTGTCCCCCGAGGCGCCGGTGAGGACGAAGGTGGAGAAGACGGGCAGGGGGTACTTGGTGCCCACGGGCCAGCTCTCGATGGTGGCCCCCATGGGCAGGCAGAACACGGGCACCGACTCGGGCAGCGGGAAGGACTCACTGTCCTGCTCGGGGTAGCGGCTCAGCAGCCCTGCACGGACACACGGACACACGGACACATGGACACCAGACACCAGGATCAGCCCCCCAGGTCATCTCACCCACCCCAGCGAGGAGGGGGCAGCCAGGTGAGTGCCCACAGCTCCAAGGGATGGGAACCCCTGGCACTGGGATCCCTGTCTCACAAGGGATGGGAACCCCTGGCACTGGGATCCTGGTTCCACAGTGCTGGGAACCCTTTGGCACTGGGATCCCTGTCCCATGAGGGATGGGAACCCCTGGTCCCAGGATCCCAGTCCTACAAGGGATGGGAACCCCGGGCACTGCATCCCACAGAGCTGGGAACCCCTGGCACCTGGGATCCTGGTTCTGCAGTGCTGGGAACCCTTTGGCACCAGGATCACTGTCCCAGGAGGGATGGGAACCCCTTGGCACTGGGATCCCAGTCCCACAGCGCTGGGAACCCCTTGGCACTGGGGATCTTGGTCCCACAGCGCTGGGAACCCCTGGCACAGGGACCCCAGTCCCACAAAGCTGTGGGTGCTGAGACCAACCCCTCCCACGGCACTGGGGCCCCCCATCCCACACCCCCGAGCCCCCTGTCCTGCCGTGCCTTGTCCCCCGAGGCGCCGGTGAGGACGAAGGTGGAGAAGACGGGCAGGGGGTACTTGGTGCCCACGGGCCAGCTCTCGATGGTGGCCCCCATGGGCAGGCAGAACACGGGCACCGACTCGGGCAGCGGGAAGGACTCACTGTCCTGCTCGGGGTAGCGGCTCAGCAGCCCTGCACGGACACACGGACACACGGACACATGGACACCAGGATCAGCCCCCCAGGTCATCTCACCCACCCCAGCGAGGAGGGGGCAGCCAGGTGAGTGCCCACAGCTCCACAAAACCATCCCCAAAACTTCCCCTCAACAGGAAACCAAATTGCCCCTAACCCCCAGTAACAGACCCCACCGTCACCCCAGTAAGAGACCCCACTGTCACCCCAGTAAGAGACCCCATTGTCACCCCAGTAAAGGATGCCACACTTCCCAGTAAGAGACCCCATTGTCCCCCCATCCACAGTAAGTGACTCCAGTCCCAAAAGCCTGGCAAGTCCCCCACCCCAGGGGTCCTGGGGCAGCTAAAGGGCCCCACCTTTTGCTCCCCAAACCCCCCTGAGGGGACCCAGGGGCTCCTGCACCTCCCCAAATCAGCCCCGTGCTGACTGGAAAAGGTGAATCAACCCAGAAAATATTTTTAAAAGCAATAATGGCAATAAACAACTCTGGCTCCCCCTGGGAGGACCCAAAACCCCCAGCCCCAGGTGCCCACCTGCCTCGTAGACCAGCGTGTTGTCCTTGGCCACGGCGATCTTGTAGCACAGGAACAACGCTGGGCCCCACTGCAAGCAGAGATCGGGATTTTGGGGCTCAGCAGCAGCTGGGCAGCACCGGGGGGGGGGCGAGAGGGACCCCCCCCCCCAAACCCCAAACCCACCATGCTGGTGTTGAGGTTCTTGTCCACGCGGCAGAAGGTGTGGGGGGTGCTCTCGCCCTTGCTGGGCATCACCAGGCAGATGTCGGTGACGCCCAGCGTGTGGTGGCCGGGGGGCTCGGCCGCGCGCCGGAACGTCAGGAACGTGCGCTGGTGGCCCGGCGACCCCGAGGCCAGGTTGGCCGAGCGGCTGTAGGGGGTCGTGTCCAGGATCTGGTAGCCCGGCTTGGGGCGGTCCTTGCCCTCATAGTGCACCCTGAGAGGGGACAGGAGTGAGGGGAACCCCCGGGTTCTTTCCCAGCTTGCCAAACTCTTCTCCCAGCCTGGCGTGACCCGGGTGTGCCCCCCACTCACCCCAGCTCGATCAGGGGGGGTTTGTCCCGCCCGCGTTTGTAGCACAGGAACATCTGGGGGTTGTTGAGCAGCCCCGCGTTGAGGTCCACGGGGTGGCCCGACGTGCTGGTCTCGATGCAGGTGAAGCCCTGGGGCACCTCCTCGCCCTGCGAGCGGATGATCACGGCCACGTCCGTGATGGGCTCCCCGGGCCGCGCCGGCCGCGGCTGCTGCTCCTCCTCCAGCGCCCGCGACCCCTCCGCCAGCCCGGCCACCACGAAATAATCCACGAGCTGCGGGGGCTTCTCGTCCGACATGGCTGTCACAGCATCTGCGGGGACACGGGCCATGCCACCACCCGCGCCGCGCCGCTCCCCCAGCGCACGGGAAGGGAGGAGGTTTCCGGTCACGCCGCGGGACACGGGGACCCCCCCTCGACCCTTCCAGCCGCCCCTCCCCAGCACGGGCAGGTCCCCTCGGCAGTGCCCGGAGGAACGACCCCCACCCTGCGGCACCCCCGCTTTGGGGACCCGCTCCCTTCCTGTCCCCAGCACCGCCGGACCCCAGCAGCACGCCCCGTCCCCAATATCCCCCCGTCCGCGGAGCCCCCCCAGTGTGGCCAGCCCCCCTCCCGTGCCCGCGGCACCCCCGGCTTGCCCGCGGGGAGTCCCGGCAGGCGCGGAGCGGAGAATGGGGGCAGCGGGAAAGGGGAAGGAAGCGGCGCCGGGCCCCGGGCGCGCGCGTCACCCCGGCCCCGCCACACCGGGGGGGGAGACACGGCCGCGACCCCACCGCCGACACCCCGCAGGGCCACGGGGGTGGCACCGTGACCCCGGGAGGGCACCCCCGGTACGGAGGTCAGGGTGCCGCCACCGAGGGGTCACAACCGCCGGGAGCAGTGACACCCCCTCAGACGGGGGCCAGACCCCCCCGGGGACAGTGACAGCCCCGGGCTGGGGTCACCTCCCGCGGAGGGTCCCCCACCCCCGGGTCCCCCCCGGTGACCCCCCCCCGGAGGATCCTCTGTCCCCGGGTGACGCCTCCG
>NW_024499318.1:270510-271894 GCF_017590055.1 Onychostruthus taczanowskii
GTGCCCCCCCCCCGGCGGGGTCCGCATCCCCGTGTCCCCCTCCCCGGTGCCTCCCCCACACCGGCCCCACAGGCGGCTCGGATCCTGCCCCGGGCCTCGCAGACCCCAGACCCGGCCCCGCAGCCTCCGCAGCCCCCGCGGGACTCTCGGCGAGGCCCGGTCCCCCCGGTTCCCCCCCCGGTACCTGCGGGCCGGGCCGGGCCGGGCCGGGGCCGCGTCTTTGGGCTCCGCTGGGCCGCGACCGCGCGCCCGCCCGGCCCCCGCCCGCGACAGCGCCTCCTGCCGGCCCGGAGGACTCCCGCTACCCGCCGGGGACCAACCGTCCCCCCCCTCCAAAATCCTCAGATCCCCCTCCCCAAATCCCACAGGAACTGCCTGGGTCCGCAGGAGACCCCTCCAGCCCGCCCCAGGAAACTCAAGGAGCCCCCAAGGAAAGTGGGGGACCCCATTTCCTCCCCCGCCCCCCAGAGTAAAGGATCCTATCTGCCCCCCCAAAACGAGACCACTTTGCCCTCTCCTTAAACATGATGATTAGCCGGAAAAATGATAAAGTAAAGGCAGAAGCAGCCCCCCCCAGCCCCCCCCGGGGGTCTCTACCTACGGGGTTATGTACAGCCACCCCGGGGGGGCTGGGGGCGCCTGGATTGCTGCCCCCTCCCCAAATTTCCCGGGGTTTTCCCAGGAGAACGGTGCCCGGTTGGGTCTGGGGGTGGGAATTAGGGGAGGGAGCCCCCCAGGTTTGTTTTGTGGGGGGGGGGCACGGGGTGCTCGGATTGTCTCCCCCTCCCCAGTTTTCCCCACTCCGAGGTGGTCCCGGGGTTTTCTGGGAGAACAGAGCCCGGTGGGAGCTGAGGGGGGGGAACAGGGGGGGTGCTGGGGACCCCCCCCAGCCTCGCTGGAGTCAGAAGGAGCCCTTGAGAGCCGCGCCTGGAGCCCCCTCCCCAATTTTCCCAGGATTTTCCTGGGACCACAGTGACGGCTCCCGCAGTGGGAATTGGGGGAGGGGGCTCACTGCAGCCCTTGACAGCGACAGTTTGGAGGGGCCCGGACGGAGCCCCCTGCCCGTTTTTCTGGGCTCTGCAGGCAGGGACTGGGGGGGTCGCGGCGCTGGCCCCCCCCCGGGGCTGGCTCCAGCCGGGTTCGGGGCGCCCGTGCCCGCCTCTCCCGGCGCTGTCCCGGCGGGCCGGGGGGCGGGGATGGCGGGCGGGGCGCGGGGCCGGAGCCCCCCCGGGCTCACTGGAGGCGGTCGGAGCGGAAGGAATCCTCCACGGCGGGGTCGGTGAGCAGCGCGCAGGGGTCGCTCAGCATGCTCAGCCCGTCCAGCGTCAGCGGCTCGATGCGCAGCTCCTCCTCCAGCCCCCCCAGCCCCCCCAGAGACCCCCCC
>NW_024499318.1:272195-279488 GCF_017590055.1 Onychostruthus taczanowskii
CCCCACAGAGCCCCCCAGCCCAGCCACCCCCCCGGAGCCCCCACCTGTGAAGATGATGTTGGGGATGGGGCCGTGGCGGCTGCAGTTGCTCAGGTTTGGGCGGTTCAGGCCGGGGGGGTCGTAGCCCCCCTCGCTCGGGGGGTAACTCAGGGCCCCCAACTCCTCGGGGAACCCTCCGCTGTTCCCGGGGGGGCTCTCCCCGATCCCGAACTGCTCCAGCTGCGGGGAGGGACGCATGAGGAGACACCCCCACAGAGGGTGCCCTGTCCCCATCTCCCCCCTGGGGACCCCCCCGAGGGTCTCCACCCCCACGTCCCCCATGCAGGGTCTCCACCCCCATGTCCCCCCCCCTGCCAGGACCCTCCTGGGGGTCCCCGTGTCCCCCTCCCCATCCCGCCGTGCCCCACTCACGCTGCCCAGGCCGAAGTCGCTGGGGGGCTGTGCCAGGGGCTGCCCCAGGGCGGTGCCGGGGGCGTAGGGGGGGTTGTAGGGGCGCTGGGGGGGCGCGGGGGGCGGGGGGGGCTGGGAGCCCAGCAGCATTCCCGGTTGTCCGTAGGGGTACGGCGGGAGCCGCTGCTCCGCCGGCAGCTTGCTGGTGTCCAGGGGGACGCCCTGCAAGACAGCGGGGAGGGAGGGGGGTCAGCACGGCCCCCCCTGAGGGTGGGGGGCTCCCCCAGCCCCCCCGGCACTGGCAGCCATCCCTGAGAGCCCCGAATCGGCCACGGCTGCGCCCGGACCCAGGGTGGGCCGGGGTCCCCTGTGAGGGGAGGGGGCCTGGGAGGGACACGGGGGTCCCCCCCACTGGCCCTGAGAACGGGGGGGCGGGGGTGAGGGGGGGCCCTGGGGTGTGGGTGAGATGAGGATGGAAACGAGACGAGAAGTGAAGGGCAGGAGGAGGGGAAAGAAGAGGAGGACAAGGATGAGGAGGTTGAGGACAAGCAGGATGAAGAGGAGGGCGAGGAAGAGGAGGATGAAGACGAGGAAGAGGACAAAGATGAGGTCCAAGACAAGGACAAGGATGGGGAAGAGGAGAAAGAGAAAAAGAAGAGAAAGAGAAGGAACATAAGAAGGATGAGGAGGAAGAGGGTGAGCAGAAGGAAAGGGAAAGGAAGAGAAGAGGGACGAGGAAGAGGCCGAGGAAGAAGAGAAAGTGAAGAAAAAGAAGAGAAAGAGAAGGAACATAAGGAGGAAGAGGATGAGGAGGAAGGAGGAGAAGGAAGGGGAAAGGAAGAGAAGGGGGACAAGGAAGAGGAAGAAGGAGAAGATAAGGAAGAAAAAGAAGAGAAAGAGAAGGAACATAAGGAGGAAGAGGATGAGGAGGAAGGAGGAGAAGGAAGGGGAAAGGAAGAGAAGGGGGACGAGGAAGAGGCCGAGGCAGAAGAGAAAGAGAAGAAAAAGAAGAGAAAGAGAAGGAACATAAGGAGGAAGAGGATGAGGAGAAGGAAGGGGAAAGGAAGAGAAGGGGCACGAGGAAAAGGAAGACAAGAAAGATAAGGAAGAAAAAGAAGAGAAAGAGAAGGAAGACAAGAAGGATGAGAAGGAGGAGGACGGGAAAGAGGATGAGGAAGAAGGAGGAGGAGAAGGAAGGGGAAAGGAAGAGAAGGGGGACGAGGAAAAGGAAGACAAGAAAGATAAGGAAGAAAAAGAAGAGAAAGAGAAGGAACATAAGGAGGAAGAGGATGAGGAGAAGGAAGGGGAAAGGAAGAGAAGGGGGACGAGGAAGAGGCCGAGGAAGAGGAGGAGGAGGCGGCGGCGCTGGAGCGTGGGGACGATGCGTACCTGGGTGATGGAGGACAATGTGGGTGACATTGTTGGTGAGAACTGTTTGGGGTGCTGCCGTCTGCAGTCGCCGGCCACGGGCAGGGACAGGGGGCTGAGCGGGACCCGCCGGCGGGGCGAGGTGGCCGCGAAGGAGCCGCCCAGCCCCGAGGGCAGGCTGGGGTTGCTGGGCGAGGACTGGAGGGGCTGGCTGCGGGGGGACGTGGGCAGCGAGGGGTTGGAGAGCGAGGAGGACAGGGAGGAAGGCAGGGACTGGTTGGAGAGAGAGGAGGGGATGGAGGAGCTGCTGTGGGAGGATTGGAGCGAGGGGTTGCTGAGGGAGGCCTGGAGTGAGGGGCTGCGCAGGGAGGCCTGGAGGTTGGGATTGCTCAGGGAGGACTGCAGGGACGGGTTACTCAGGGAGCTCTGCAGAGGTGAGGGGAGTCCTGTGGGGATAAAAACAGAGAGCACCGTTACCCCGGCACGGCCCCGAGCCCCGGGACGGCCCGGGCGGGGCTCCCGGGGGATGGAGGGGGATGGAGGGGGAACGGAGCGACCAAAACGATGGAGACGGACACAGGGACGGACACACACCCCGGGCAGGGGGACAGCGCTGGGAGGGGGTGGGAGATGGGCTCCTCCCGGCCCCCTGTCACCATCAGACCCCAGGGAGTGAGAGCTGGGCTCCCCCCAGGCCTCCACAACACCACTGGACCCCATAGGGCAAGAGGGTGGGAGCTGGGCTCCCCCCACACACCCACAGGACCCCAAATCCATCAGAGCCCATCCCCACCCCACTCCCACACTGCCCAGGCTCCATCCCAGACCGGGATTCCTGGAGCTGCCACAGCCACCCCAGGACACCTCCTGGGGGTGGGGTCTTTGTGTCCCCCCACACTGGCCAGGGGTCCCCCACCTTTGTTGAGGCTCCCCGTGTCCCCCACAGCAGTTCCCAGCCTCGGGGTCCTCTCTGGCCCCCCCCGTGTGCCCCCGGTGCAGGGAGGGGGTCCCGGCTCACCTGGGGGGTCGTAGCCCAGCCCGACGCCGCCGGTGCCGCTGATGCCCAGGTGGGTCATGGTGGTGGCCAGGTTGGAGGTGCTGCTGCCCCCGCTCAGGGGGGGGTACGGGGCCTCCTCAGGGTCCAGGGGGGTGGGCAGGGGGGATGGGAAGTGCAGCGTGGTCAGGTCGGGCAGGGACCCCCCCGTGTTGAGGGCCGAGGGCATGAGGGGCACGTTGGCAGGTTGATCCGGGGATGGGAATATGCTGGGGGAGGGGGGAGAGACTGGATCAGGGCAGGAGCGGGGCTGCCTCCCCCAGCAGCCCTTGCCCAGTGCCCCCTACCCACCTCCAGCCCCCCCAGTACCCCCCTTCCAACCTCCAGCCCCTCCCTGGGAGCCCCCTCCCCATCCCAGCCCCTCCCAGCACTCACTGGATTCCCGGGACCTCGCAGGAGCGTGGCCGGGCCGAGGAGGACGAGAGCTGTGGGATCAAAGCACGGGAATGAGGCCAGGCCAGGCCACAGGGGTGGGGGGGACAGCAAGTGGGGGACACAGGGGGACACCCCCACCCACCTTCTTGGTGTCCCAGGGCTTCAGCGAGTGCTTGTTGTCATCGAAGTTCTCTTCGATGGGAGGCACTTGGAAAAGAAACACTGGGAAGGGGACAGGGGGTCAGTGGGAGGAGGGGACACAGAGGGGGGCACATCAGAGCCCCCCCAGCACAGAGGGGAGCTGGGGACACAGAGGGGACCTGGGGACACGGCTGGGTGTCACGCTCACCTTTGCTGTCCGAGTCCCCGTCCAGGAAACCTGTGGGGGAGCAGGAGGGTCAGGGGGAGCACAAAGGGGAGGGGGCTGCCCTGGGAGCCCCCAGGGGGGTGTGGGGGGCTCACCAGCACGGCGGCCAGGGGGGGGCCCGGCCTGAGAGGGGCCCAGGCAGGCGTCCTGGGGCGCGGGGTTCATCACGCTCGTGTGCAGCGCCGAGTCGGAATTCGTCCTGGGAACGGGGAGAGCTGCCTGGATCCGGGCTCAGCCCGGCCCCCGCCCCACTGACAGCCCCCCAGCCCAGCCCCAGACCCCTCCTGCTGCTCCTGTGCCCCCTCCCCATGTGGGTCCCTCTCCCTGTGCCCCCTCCCCATGTGGGTCCCTCTCCCTGTGCCCCCACACCGGCTCTGCTCCCGTCTCCTCCACCACCCCCCAGCATGGGGGGACAATGGGGACCCCCAGGGGACCCTTTAGGGGCTGGGGGCACCCGGGGTGTTCCCAATGAGTTGTTCCAAGGCAGAGGAGGGCAGGGAAGGGCTGGGAAAAGGCTGCCGGGATGAGTGACAAAGAGGGACATTGTTCAGCTGTGGCACAGGGGAGCAAAGGGACCCCTCCAGCGGGGGGCCCTGAGGGGGAGTCAGGGGCCACCTCCTCCCCAGGGGGGTCCCAGGGCCCCTCCAGGGGTCCCCAGGGCCACCTCCTCTGCAGGAGTTCCAAGGCAGGGCCGGAGCCTGGCTTGGGAAGAGGGAGAGAATGGAATCAATCCATCCATTACCTGTTGAGAGCTGAGGGCAGCCGGAATAAGTGTCCTTTTTCCATCGGGAAATTGCTCCAGGGCATGGTCCTGTGGGGGGATAGTGGGATCAGGGGAGGCAATGGGGGGGGAACAAGGAGCCATGGGGCAGGCAGGACACCCCTCAGTGACCCATGACCCCACTCCCTGCTGTGGGAGGGCGGGGACAGCAGGGAAATGGGATGGGGACATGGACATGGGATGGGGACATGGACACGGGATGGGGACAGGGACACGGGATGGGGACAGGGACACGGGACAGACACTCTCCAGGGACAGAGCTGGAGCTCAGACTTGTCACCTGTCCCTGGGGATTCCCCTCAGCCAGACCCCTCTTCCTGGATGAAATTCCTCCTCAAGCCCCCACTTTGTGGGACAATCCCGGAATCTGAGAGGCAGGAGCTTCCCCCCAGCCCTCTCCCAGCGCTTCCCTCTGCCCCATCCCAGACCCCAGGAACGGCGCCTGTGCCAGAGCCTCTTCCACTCCCAAACCTCCAGGATGGGAACAGGATCCAGGGAAAGCAGGGAATTACCTCCTCCAGCTGGGCTCAGGCGGAGGCGACAGGTACGTGGGTCCGTAGGGAGAGCTGTCGATGTGGGGGGCACGTTAAGGGCCACACGGAGAGCTGGGGGGTTCCCAAACCCCCCGTGGGAAGGGCGGGAGCCGCCGGGGACACGGGACAAAGGATATCTGCCGGACGTAGCGGCGCAGGGGGGACATCATCCTGCGCGGGTCCCGCTGGACGCGCTCCACCAGCCCGTGGTGCCGCGTGCTCCGCGTGGAATCCAGCGGCGACGGGCCCTGAGGGGAGGGGGGGACGGCTGAGCCCACCCAGGAAGGGCTCAGGACCAGCTCCCGCTCCAGCCGTGGGTGAAGGCATCGAGGAACGTCCCCACCCAGCCGGGCCCCCGGGGAGTCACCTGGAATTCGGGGCCGCCGGTGCCGATCTGGTTGACGTTGGGCAGGGAGCCGCTGTAGAAGGGCCCCCGGCTGTGGGCCAGCCGCAGCTTCTGCGCCTGCAGCTGGGGGGACACCGAGGGGGGACGCGTCACGGGGGTCCTGGGGGGGTCCAGCAGCCCTCAAACCGCACCCTGGGACACCCAGCTCCCCTTCCCGCGCAGCATCGCCCCCCGCAGGGGGATGCTTTGGATCCAGAGCGGGATGGGTGAGGGTCGGGATGCCGAGAGGGGATCCCTGTGCCACGCTCCTGGATCACAGGCTGAGCCTGGCTCCCCCTGTCCCAGACAGGCTCTGGGGTCACGGATCCGGAGGGATTTTCCACCTCATCCACGCCAAGGCCACCCCGGAGATTCCAGGGACTCAAGGCCGGGGGAAGGAGCCACAGCAAGGCACGGCGGGAGATAAGGGGATCCCAAAACCACCCGGGATTCCCGGGACAGGGAACGGCCCCCAGCACCCTCCAGCAGCAGGGCATGGCCCAGTCCCCCCCATCCTGACGGAGCAGGGTTCCCCTGATCAACCCCACAGCGAGGAAGGGCTCCCCTGCTCCCAATCCCCAGGGAGGGAACAATTCCCTGGGATAAACCCACAGGAATCCCCTTTCCCCCTGGAGCTGGGGGTCCCTGAGTAGATCCAAGAGCTGCTGTTCCTCAGCGCCTGGAGAAGTCCCAGGGAAAGAGAAGCTGAAGCCCAAAAACCAGCTGAGAAACTGGAAACATCAAATCCCTGAGCGTAAAACCATGGGAATCCGGATCCAGAGGGAAAAAAAACAAGGAAAACAACCCAAAAAAACCAGGAGATTTAGGCAGCAGCTGGCGGGATTAGCGCCCGGAGCTGCGCTGGGGCTTAAGGTCTTGGGATGGAGCACGGAGCTCCGAGCCAGGATCCCTGCAGGAGCCTGGAATCCGGGAGCAGCCTCGAAAGAACCGGGAAAAACTCCGGGAACCACGGGGCTGCGGATCCCACACGTGGGGAACGGCTCGGGCAGGGATGAGGGAAGGAATTCCCAGAGGGGGAGCAGGGAGTGAATTCCCGGAGGAATGACTCCAGGCAGGGATCAGGACTGCCCCCGCTGCACATTAACCAGCTGTTTGCTCTGCAAACACGGCCCCAAAATCCCTGGGGATGGAAGCACGGCAGAGGATCCGGGGATGCTCCACCCCGTTCCTAAACTCCCCAGGAAGGGACAGAAAGGTCCGGCCCATCCCCAAACTCTCCAAGGATGTCCCTGTCACTGCGCCAGTGACAGCCCAGACCCCGCCACGGGGGCTCTCCAAGCCAAAAATTCCCGGTTTTGAAAGCTCTGCTGGGTGTTCCCTGGATTTTCCCAGGGATAGAGCAGCCCCCATCCCCTGGACGAGCCTCTCCCCGGATTCCACCCTCCTCATCCTCGCTCCTCCATCCCGCAGTTGGGCTGGGAAGGACCAAATTCCACCAAACCCCCGGGATGGCAGACAGGAAATCCCCCCAGGTTTCGGGAGGCAATTCCTGACCAGCTCCTCCCGAAGCACATCTGGAGCATTCCCGGCCTTCCCGAGTCCCTCGGAGCAGCCCTCGGGGCCAGCATTGGCCTTTCCCGGAGCTGCCGGGTGGGATTGATCCCAGCTCTGCCATCCCGGGAGCAGCTCCCTGCCTTTCCCGGCTCCAAGCCCACCCTGAGCATCCCCCGGGATCCCGAGGGTCCCCGGGGACGGGGACAGAGCCCGGAGCTCCCACCGGGGGGGACCCGAGGCATCAGGGATCCTTCTCCCACCCCAATTCCGGGAGCTGCGCTGGGAAGCGGCACGCGGGACACGCCGGAGCCCCCCTGGAGCCCCCTCCCCAAAATCCTCACAGCCCCCTCCAACACCCCCAAAGCATTCCGAGCCCTCCCGGACCCTCCTACCCCCAACCCAAATTCTTCACAGCGCCCCTCGACCCCTCAAACTCCCCCTCAGCATCTTCGCAGCCTCCCTAGTCCCCTCCTAACCCCCTCCCCAAATTCTTCACGGGCCCCCCCATCCCCCTCACGACCCCTC
>NW_024499318.1:279526-280527 GCF_017590055.1 Onychostruthus taczanowskii
CCCTCCGCCCCGGCCCCCCCCGCCCCGCGGCGCATCCGGCGCGGCGGCCCGTCCTCACCCGTGTGGAGCAGATCTCCATCATGACCTCCTCGAAGGCCGCGGTCTCCTCCGCCTGCCGCTGCTTCTGCAGTGCGATCTTCTCGCTGAACTTGCGCGGGTTGGACGCACCGGCGCCGGCCGAGGGTCCCGCGCCGGGCCCGGGCCCGGCCCCCGCGCCCGCCGCCGCCATCTTCCCCGCTCCGCCGCTCCGCCGCCGCCGCCGCGCGCGGCTCGCCGGGATCTGTAGTTCAGCAGGCAGGGCCAACGGCAGGGCGCGCTGGGTGTCTGGACTACAACTCCCAGCGGTTTGTGCGGGCGCTACGCAGGGAGTGTTGGGAAATGGAGGCGTCGGGTTACGAAGTACTGGGGGGTGAGGGAGGTGCGGACTACAAGTCCCGGAGAGCAGCGCGCGGCGAGACGGGGCGGGGCGGGGGCGTGCCCTCTGGAAGGGGCGTGGTCTGCGGCCGTGAGGGGAGCGGGGCGGACGAGGATGGAGGGGCTCTGAAATGGGGGGCTCTGGGGGGTACGGCGGGGTCAGCCCCGCCCCAAGCCTGGGAACAGAGCAGACGCGCAAAACTGGGGGGTACCAGACTCCCCCAGCCCATATATCCCGGGGGGTGAGCAGGGCTCACTGCGACACACCCCAAATTCCATCCCACCCTCCCCAGGCACAGGCAGCGATTTGGGGTTCAGTCCTTTATTTGCTTCATCCAACACCCCCAAATCCGGGGGAGTCCGTAAGGGCACTTGTGGTTATTGGTGGGGGGGGGACACTCAGCCCCTCCCAGGGTCCTGAGGAGGGGGGGGGGTCACAGCACCGATCCCTTGTGCAGACGGGGAAACTGAGGCACAGCGCTGAGAGAGGCACTTTGGCACTTCGGAACGGGGGGGCGCAGGGTGGGACACGAATCCCAGGAGCGAGAACGGGGGGGGGGGGACCCCGGGCCCGGGGGGGGCCCCCC
>NW_024499318.1:280582-281199 GCF_017590055.1 Onychostruthus taczanowskii
GGGGGGGGATCCCAGGCCTGGCGGGGTCTCCCCTTGAGCAAGAGGACAGCTTAGGCAGGGAAACTGAGGCACGGCGACGGGAGAGGCGCTTTGGCACTTCGGAAAGGAGGACGCGGCGGGGGCTACGTGAATTCCACGGGATCCTCCCGGGGCCGGGCCGCGGATGCCGAGCCGGGCGATCTCACCCCTTGACGAAGAGCACGGCGCTGACCAACGCGAAGCCGGCGAGGATCAGGATGACCTTGGGGATGCGATTCCCGGGCGCCCCCAACTCCTGCGGCAGAATCTCCAGGAAGGTGACGAAGAGGAAGGTGCCGGCCGCCAAGCCCTCCAGCACCGCCCGGCACAGCCGCTGCCGCGGCCCCGCGCCCGCCGCCAGCGCCGTGCCCACCCCGACGCCCAGCGGGGACACGAGGGCCAGCAGCGCCAGGCACGAGGCCACGGCGGGCGGGCGCAGGCGGCTGCGCAGCAGCTCCAGCGAGAGGCCGAAGGCCACGGCGCCCTTGTGCAGCAGCAGGGCCAGCAGCACGCGCAGCGCGGCCGCCTCGCCCTGGCGCAGCCCCAGCGCCAGCCCCTCCAGCGCGGCGTGCAGCGCCAGCGCCAGCGCCAGCGCCCCG
>NW_024499318.1:281204-289052 GCF_017590055.1 Onychostruthus taczanowskii
CAGCGCCCCGGCGCGCAGAGCCCCGCGACCCCCGGGAGCCGCCGCGCCCGCCGCCTGGACGGAGGGGCCGGGCAGCAGCGCCCGCCACTCCTCGGGAGGCTCGGCCAGCTCCCGCTGCGCCAGCGTCGCCTGCTCCAGCACCAGCACCAGGAAGAAGCCCATGGCCAGGATGAACTCCGGCAGGGGGAACTGCAGCTGCGGTAAAGCGGGGGGTCAGCGCCAAGGGGAAGCTGCGGGCACGTGAGGAGCTTGGCGTGCGTCATGCGGGGCTCGAGGGGCTCCCGGGGACGTGTCACCATTCCCGGGATGGTGTCACCATTGTGGCCCTGCTGTCCCTTCTGTGTTGTCCCAGCTGCCCTGTCCTTCACCATCCTCAGTGCCCTCTGTGTCCCACTCACTGCGTCCCCTGCACTGTCCGTGCTCTGTCCTTGTCACACCCCCACTGTCCCCCCTCTCTCCTTGTCCCTTTCTCATTGTCCCCCCTCCGTCCTTGTCTCTTTCTCACTGTCCCCCACTCTGTCCTTGTCCCATTCTCACTGTCTGTGCTCTGTCCTTGTCCCTTTCTCACTGTCCCCCCTGCAATGTCCGTGCTCTGTCCTTGTCCCTTTCTCACTGTCGCCCCTCTCTCCTTGTCCCACTCTCACTCTGTCCTCCCTCTGTCCTTGTCCCATTGTCATTGTCCCCACTGCACTGTCCCCATCCCAGCCACCCCCTCCCTTTCCCGATCCCGGGGACAAGGACACCCGTGGGGACAGGGACCCCCAGGGGACAGGGACCCCGTGGGGACAGGGACACCCTTGGGGACAGGGACACCCATGGGGGCAGGGACCCCCAGGGGACAGGGACCCCCAGGGGACAGGGACACCCTTGGGGACAGGGACACCCGTGGGGACAGGGACAGGGACCCCCAGAGGACAGGGACACCCTTGGGCACAGGGACCCCGTGGGGACAGGGACAGGCGCCCGGGGGCGTCCCGGGGGTCTCACCGTGACGCGCAGCCCCTCCAGCGCCGCAGCGATGCTGCCCAGGTAGTCGGGCAGGAGGTCGAGCAGGAAGGTGCCCATGAAAACCCCGCCCGAGAAGCAGCTCACGAGGCTGAGCACGGGGCTGCGGGGGTCTGCGGGGCAAAGGGGGGGGCTGAGACCCCAAAGAGACCCCCCCCCCTCCTCAGCCCTGCACCCTGACAGACCCCTCGGGACACCCCCAGGACCCCCGGGAACCCTGAGACCCCCCAAACTCCATGAGCCCCCAGACACCCACGACCCCCCCTCCACCTCAGACTCCCCCAACTCCACAAAAACACCCAAACCCCTGAGACCCCCCCCAGACCCGGTACCGGGGGGCTGTCGGAAGCACCAGAGGGGCGCGAGGCCGCAGGCGAGGGGCAGCAGCAGCAGCAGCACCAGCGACCCCAACTTCACGGCCAGCCCGGGCGGGGGCTGCGAGGCCGCCCCGGGGCTCCAGGCCAGCGCGGCTCCGGTGCCGGTGTCCATCGCGATCCCGGAGCTCAGCGCCCGCCGCCGGGGAAGCTCCGAGCCGCGCTGCGCATCCCCGGCGAGCGGGGCTGGAACGGGACGGGCCGCTCAGAGCCGCCCCCCCGCCGGTCCCGGTGACTCACCCGGCACCGACCCCCCCCTCACCCCGCCCGGGGGCCCCGGGACACGGGAGGGACCGGAGGGGGAACAAGGACGGGAATCGAGGACCGGGATGGGGAACTTGGGCACCGCAGAGCGCGTTAGGGGACAAGGACCGCGACCGGGGACCAGGACCGCAATCGGGATCGTGAACCGGGACTGGGACCGCGATCAAGAACCGGGATTGCGAAGCGGGACCGAGGAACGGGACCGAGCGGGAACCGGGAAATAAGGAGCGGGAGTCAAGGATCGGCTTTTCCGGGACTAGGATCGGAACCGGGGCCGGGGCCGGGGCCGGGGCCGGGGCCGGGGCCGGGACAGGGACGGGACCCCCGCACTCACCGCCCGCCGCATCCCAACCGCGTCCCGGGAACTCCGGGGGGCGGCGCCGCCTCCGCCAGCCCAGCCAATGGTGCCGCGGAATCCCCGCTGGCGTCACTGATTGACGTGCGGCTCAGCCAATAGGAAGAGAGCGGAGCCCGCGCGGCCCCGGGAGCGCGCGCGTGTCCGCCGGGCCGGGCGGGGCGGGGGAATCCTCCCGGTGCCCGCCGTGCCGCTCCCTGGCCCCCGTTACCGGCTGGATCTCCCCGTTCCTGCACTCCCGGACCCCGTTACCGGGGGCTTCCCCCCGTTCCTCCACCCCGAACTCCGTTACCGGGGGCGCTGGGGTCACCGGCTCCGGTACAGAGCCACCGGAGCCGCCCCAGGCTCGGCCCCGTTCTCGGTTCCCCCGCGAGACCCTCCCGGTACCGGGGCAGACGCACCCCCCCGGTGCCCCCGGTGCCCCGGTAGGGCGGCCGGAGCCCCGAGCCCCGCTGGGGGAGGGACGATCCCGGCCCTTCCCGGCACGGGGCGGGACTTGGCTGGATTCCCCGGGATCCCGGAGATCCTGGTGCCCAGCGCCGGCACCGGGCGGAGGCGGCGGCGCCACCGGGGAACCCCGAGGAGGGGGCGCAGGGGGTTCATCCCCGGGGGTCGGAGCTCGAGGGATCCCGCGGGGGGGTCCCCAGGGAGCCCCAATGGAGGCACCGGAGCTCCCGGAGCCGGACGGGCTCTTCCCGGATCCCGCCTCGCTCCCGGTGCCGGTGCTGAGCTTCCAGACCTTGACGCTCCCGGAGGATGATGTGAGTGGGGGTGGGAGGGGCGCGGGACCCCCACGGGGACACCGGGATGTCCCGGGGGTCCCGTCACGGTATCCGCGCAGGGCAGCGGAGCCGAGGAGCTGCTGGGGCTGACGGTGAACCCCGACATCGCCTGCGGCCTCGGCACCGGCCCGGAGCCCCCCCGGCCCGAGGGGACCCCCCCGGTGCTGCTGGAGGTGGTCTGCGACCTCAGCACGCCCCTGTTCCCCTCGCTGCTCCCCGGCATCCAGCTGGCCCCGAGCCCCGACCCCCAGCCCACGGTGAGTCCCCAGCTCACCCCCAGCCCCTCCCAGTTCACCCCCGGACCCCCCCGGACCCCCCCAGTCCATCCCCGTCCCGCAGCTCCGGCTGACGGAGGAGGAGCGGCGGCTGCTGGCGCAGGAGGGGGTGACCCTGCCGGGGGACCTGCCCCTCACCCAGGTGCGTGCGGGGACACGGGGGGTCGGGGGGACCGGGGAGGGGGGACAGCAGTGACCGCTCCGTGCTCCAGGCCGAGGAGCGGCTCCTAAAAAAGGTGCGGAGAAAGATCCGGAACAAGCAGTCGGCGCAGGACAGCCGGCGGAGGAAGAAGGAATACCTGGACGAGCTGGAGAGCAGGTGGGGCCGGCGTTCCCGTTATCCCGACCCTCCGGTTGTCCCGGTGTGTCCCGGTGTGCCCCGGTCACTGTCCCCGTCTCTGCCCGGGCAGGGCGGCTGCGTGCTCGGCACTGAACCAGGAGCTGCGGAAAAAGGTCCAGGAGCTGGAGACGAGCAACGGGTGAGCGCGGGGAGCTCCGGGATGGGCACGGAACCGGGAAGGGGGCACCGGGAAGGGCACGGAGCTGAGCCCCGTTCCCGCAGGTCTCTCCTGCGGCAGCTCCAGGCGCTGATCAAGGAAACGTCCGGCAAGCCCGCGCAGACCGGCACCTGTGTCCTGGTACGGCCCCTCGGGGACCCTCCCGGGAGCCCCCCGGGAGCGGCTCCGGGGCTCACGGCTCTCGTGCCTCCCGCAGATCCTGTTCCTGTCGCTGGGGCTGATCCTGCTCCCCAGCTCCAGCCCGTTCCGCCGGGGCGGCAGCCGGGACGGCCTCGGACCCACCGGAGGTAACGGGAGCACCGGGAGCGGCGGTGGGGACAGCGCCCCCCGCCCCAGCGCCACCACGGCTGTCCCTGTTCCCGCAGTGACCTCCAGGAACATCCTGGCGCGGCGGGAGCCGGGAGCGGCCGCAGAATCCCCGTTCCCCCGGTGGATACCGGGGCCAGAGCCGGGACCCGGGGTGGAGGACGGGGCCGGGGGGGTGCCCGGGGATGGGATTCCCACCCCCCCCAGGGATCCAGGCAGCAATTCCTCCAGGCAGGACACGGGGACAGGGACACGGGGACATGGGGATGAGATGTGACGGGGGTCCTCAGGGTGGGAATAAATCCGGAATAAATCCACGTTCTGTTTGCACCCTCTGGAATGCCGGGGGGGGCGGGAATGGGGAACATTCCAGTGCTGCTGCAGGCACATGGATCGGGATTTATCCCACATTCACTCCTGGGGGGTTCCCAGGGACCCCCAGTGCTGGAGGAAGCAGAGATTCCCCCCAGGAAACAAACACAGCACCACACGAGGAACGACGAGCAGGATTTATTCCACATCCCTCTCCTGGAGGATGCCCAGGATGATCCCAGAGCAGATCCCAGTGCTGGGAGGGGATCCAAGTGCTGGGAATTCCCCCCAAGGGACGAACCCAGCGTCACTGCTGGGATTAATTCCACATCCCGCCCCGGGCCACGCCCTGGCTGCTCTCCCAAGGCACATCCCAGCGGGACTCCAGCTCCGGGCAGCGGGGCAGGGGCTGCCTCTCCTCGCAATTCCCGGCTCCCAGCCCTCGGGAGCCTCTGGCTAGATGGACTCGATCTGTTTGCGGACCTTCTCCAGCGCCCGCCGGTCCAGCACGCGCTGCCGCAGCACCACGAGCGCCGCCGCCGCCGCCGCCACGCCCAGAGCGGAGCCCACGAAGCGCCAGAAGCGCCGCGACTCCAGCGCGGCCGAGCGGCAGCTGCGGGGCCCGGCCCGGGTGATGGCCCAGCCCCGGCAACTCCCGGCCCCAGCCCCGGGCAATTCCCGGCCCCAGCCCCGGCAACTCCCGGCCCCAGCCCGGGCAACTCCCGGCCCCGGTGATGCCCCAGCCCCGGCAACTCCCGGCCCCAGCCCCGGCAACTCCCGGCCCCATCCCGGGCAACTCCCGGCCCCAGCCCCGGGCAATTCCCGGCCCCGGGGGATGCCCCAGCCCCGGCAACTCCCGGCCCCAGCCCCGGCAACTCCCGGCCCCAGCCCCGGCAACTCCCGGCCCCATCCCGGGCAACTCCCGGCCCCAGCCCCGGGCAATTCCCGGCCCCGGGGGATGCCCCAGCCCCGGCAACTCCCGGCCCCAGCCCCGGCAACTCCCGGCCCCAGCCCCGGCAACTCCCGGCCCCATCCCGGGCAACTCCCGGCCCCAGCCCCGGGCAATTCCAACTCCCGGCCCCATCACCGGGCAATTCCCGGATCCATCCCCGGCAATTCCCGGCCCCATCCCCGGGCAATTCCCGGCCCCATCCCCGGCAATTCCCGGCCCCATCTCCAGCCCCATCCCCGGCAATTCCCAGCCCAGATCCCCTGGGAACGACCAGCCCCAATCTACAGGAATTCCCAGCCCCGACTCCCTGTTAATTCCCAGCCCTGATCCCTCTAGAATTCCCAGCTCCAATCCCCCGGGAGTTCCCAGCCCCGCTCTCCCGTTAATTCCCGGCCCTAATCCCCCGTTAATTCCCAGCCCCGATCCCCGGGAGTTCCTGGCCCCCATGCTCCGGGAATTCCCAGCTCCAATCCCGCAGGAATTCCCAGCCCCGCTCCCCCGGGAACTCCCGGCTCCAATCCCCCGTTAATTCCCAGCCCCGATTCCCCGTTAATTCCCGACTCCAACCCCCCGTTAATTCCCGGCCCCACCTCTTGTACTCATCCCGGTGGGACGAGGCGCAGTTGATCTTCTCGATGAAGCCGGTGGGGCCGCAGGCCGGGATCGTTTTCTGCACGGAGGGCTCGGTCACGGAGAGACCCCCGGGACAACCGGGGACCCCGCAGCCGCCCGGGGGAGCCGCACTCACCATCTCGAAGCCGGAGCACCGCGCGCACTCCTGGGCAACCACGAACTGCTCCACCCGCCAGCACGGCGTGGCCACCGCGGGGCTCGCTGCGGGGGGAGCGCGTTACCGGGACCGGCCGGGAGCGCCCGGTACCGGACAGAGCCCGGGCCGGACCAAGAGCCCGCCACCGGACAGACCGCTCCGTCCCCAGCCTCCCAGCCCCGGGTCTATCCCGCTCCGAGCCCCCGGGATCAGACCGAGCCTCCCAGCCCCGGATCTATCCCGGTCCGAGCCCCCGGGACCAGACCGAGCCCCCCGGTCCGAGCCCCCGGCCCCGGTCCGAGCTCCCGGCACCGTCCCAAACGCCGGCCCGGCCCTGCTCACCGGGCCGCTCCTCGCTCGCCGCCGCCGCCGCCGCCGCCGGGCTGTGGGCACAGAGGAGCTGCCGTGAGGGCCCGCACCGGGCCCGGCCCTCCCACTCCCGGTGTCCCCCCGGTCCCCGCTCACCGCAGCCAGGCCGGTACGGCGCTCAGCACCGCCAGCAGCACCGCGAGGGCGCCGGGCCCCATCGGGGCGCCGGGATCGGCGGGAAAGCCCCAGGAACCCCCGCGATCTTCCGGGAGCTACCGGGAACTACCGGGCCCGGCCCCGCCGCGACAGCGGCGCCGCCATGTTGGAACTGCCGGGGGTGCCGGGAGGGGAAGGGCGGGGCCTGGCCGAGGCGCAGGGCTCAGCCAATGGGAGAGAGGGGCGTGGCTAGAAGGCCATAAAGAGGCGAGGCTTGACCATAACGGGCACGACTTATTTAGTTAGGGGCGTGGTTTTCAGGTTAATTAGGGGCGTGGATTTGCGCACGGTGTGGGGCGTGGCTAGGAGAGTGGGCGTGGTATTAATCCAAGTTTGGCGCTGTGGGCGTGGCTTGGGCGCGGCCTCGCCGCCGCTCGTCCCGGTCCCGATCCCGGTCGCGGTTCCGATCCCGGTCCCGGTCCCGATCCCGATCGCGGTTCCGATCGCGGTTCCGATCCCGGTCCCGATCCCGGTCGCGGTTCCGATCCCGGTCCCGATCCCGGTCCCGATCCCGATCGCGGTTCCGATCCCGGTCCCGGTCCCGATCCCGATCGCGGTTCCGATCCCCGTCCCGTCTTCGATCCCGATCCCGATCGCAATCCTGATCCCGGTCCTGATCCTGATCTCCGTCCCGATCCCGGCCCCGGTCCTGGTCCCGATCGCGGTCCCGACCCCGGTCGCGGTTCCGATCCCGGTCCCGGTCGCAATCCTGATCCCGGTCCCGATCCTGATCCCCGTCCCGATCCTGATCCCCGTCCCGGTCCCGACCCCGTTCCCCCCTCTCCAAACCCCATCAAAGACACTCCGGAGCCGGGCCAAGGCACAGCGGGGCTTTATGGCACAAGGAGAGAGGGGGGCAGCCCCAAATCCCCCCAGATTCCCCCCCAGATCCCTCCGGAGAGGCGCCTGCGCTGCCCCGGGGGTCTCGGGGAGCCCCTACCCCAGGGAGCATCTCCCGCCGGCCTTCCGGGGGGGCCCGGGCTCCAGCAGGGCTCTGCTGCTGCTGCCGGGGGGCTGCGGGGAGAGGGGGGGGTCAGGGGGGCGCAGGGGGGTCCCTGGCCTGCCCCCCACCCCCCCAAATGCCGGCCCCACTCACGGCTTTGCGGAAGGATTTGTGCAGGATGTCCCGCGCCAGCGTGCGGAAAGCCTGGGGGGACCACGGGGGGCTGCTCAGAGGGGGGGCAGTGCCCGGGGACCCCCCCCCCACCACCCCCGGGAGGAGGGAGGGACCCCCCTGTCCCGGCAAACGCGGGGGTGCAGCCCCAGGGACCCCCCCTCACCTCCTCCACGTTCTGGCTGGACTTGGCGCTGGTCTCGAAGAAGCGAATGCCGTGTTCCTTGGCCAGCTGAGCGACCCCCCGTGAGCCCCCCAGCCCCCCGTGAGCCCCCCAACCCAAATAAACCCCCCCCA
>NW_024499318.1:289142-289326 GCF_017590055.1 Onychostruthus taczanowskii
CCCCAGGGACCCCCCCCCGAGCCCCCTCCCACCTTCTCGGCCGCGTCCCGCTGCACTTTCCTCCTCCCCTCCATGTCGCACTTGTTGCCCAGGAGGAGCCGCTCGACCCCGGCCGAGGCGTTCTGGGGACGGGAGGGAAACACGGGCAGGACCCCGGCGACCCCCGCCCGCCCGCCCGACCCCC
>NW_024499318.1:289356-290518 GCF_017590055.1 Onychostruthus taczanowskii
CTCCCCGGAATCCCCCCACCCACCTCCTTGATGCTTTTCATCCAGTTCTGGATGTTCTCGAAGGATTTCTCGTCCGTGATGTCGTACACCAGGACGATGCCCTGGGGGGGGATCGGGGGTCAGGAAAGGTCGGGACCCCCTGCCCGCGGTTTTGGGGTGGGGTCCCGGCCCCCAGAGCCCCCCGCCCAGGGGTGCAGCCCCCTCCCCGTACCACGGCTCCGCGGTAATAGGCCGTGGTGATGGTTTTGAAGCGCTCCTGTCCCGCCGTGTCCCTGCGGAAACGGGGCGGTTTTGGGGATTTTGGGGGGATTTTTGGGGGGGATTTGGGGGGGTCTCCTCCCCCTCCCCGAGCGCTCCCCCCGACTCACCAGACCTGCAGCTTGATCTTCTTCCCATCGATATCCACAGTGCGGATCTTGAAGTCGATCCCTGGGGGAAAGGGAGGGGGGCACTGGGAGCAGAACCGGCCCCCTCCCGGCGCTCCCGGTGCTCCCGGTGCTCCCGGTGACCATCTGGCTCCCCGGGAAAGGCGGGGGGGCGAAATCCGGGAGGGGAATTCCGGGATGGAGGTTCCCGGGAAGAACCGGGCTGCTCCCGGTGGGGGGTTCTGGTGAGTTCCAGGGTGGGGGTCCCGGGGATTTTGGGATGGGGGTCCCGGTGAATCCCGGAATGGGGGTCCCGGTGGAGTCCCGGGGCAGAGGGGTGTGGGAGGGGTCCCGGGAGGATTTTGGAGAGGGGGGTCCCGGTGAATCCCACCTGGGGGATCCCGGAGGGGTCCCAGGATGGGGTTCCCAGCGGGGGGGTCCCGGACAATCCCGGTGGGTCCCGTTGGGAGGTCCCGGTGAATCCCGGAGGTTCCCAGTTGGGGAGGGTCCCACTGTGGGGTGGGGGTCCCGGTTTGGGGGGTGCCGGTGAATCCCGGTGGGTCCCCGTTGGGGGGGTCCCGGGGGGGGGTCCCACTCACCGATGGTGGAGATGTAGGTGCTGCTGAAGTTGTCCTCGGCGAAGCGGATGACGAGGCAAGTCTTGCCCACGCCGCTGTCCCCGATCAGCAGCAGCTTGAAGAGGTGGTCGTAGGCCTTGGCCATGGCCCCCGCCACCGCCCGCCGCCACCGGGACCGGCCCGGCCCCCCCCGGGCGGGGCCTGGCTGCGGCCCCGCCC
>NW_024499318.1:290801-291372 GCF_017590055.1 Onychostruthus taczanowskii
GCCCCCCCCGCCGTGACGCCACGCCCATATGACGTCGTCTCATTGATAGCGTGACGTCACGCTTTTGATATGCCACTCCCAAAATGGCGCGAGCGCGACCCTCCCGGGATGGCGGCGGTTCAGGCGACCTTCCCAAAATGGCAGAGGCGGGACGGCCTCCCCAAGATGGCGGCAACGTAGGGACCTTCTCAAAGTGGAGGAAACACAACCCACCGTAGCGACAATGAGGCGCCCCCCCAAATTCCGACAGCTGAAGCGACCGCCCCAAATGGCGGCAATGAGAGGGGTTTTCCTCAAAGTGACAAAACTTTAACGGCCGCCCCAAAAGGCGGCAAAGTCAGCGACCTTCTCAAAATGGCGTCAACACCCTCCCAGCCCACAGCCGGCACCGCCCCACTTCCGCCCCTGGGGCCGCCCCGCAGCGGAAATGGCGGCGCGGGGCTGAGCCCGTCCCTTTCCGGCCCCTCACGCCGCAGCCGCCATGCCTGTGAGTGCGGCCCGACCCTGCCCGGGCTCCGCCGCCGCCGCCGCCGCCGCGGGGCCGCTCCCGGCGGGACCAGCGAGGAGCGGG
>NW_024499318.1:291402-312280 GCF_017590055.1 Onychostruthus taczanowskii
CGGGGGCGCGCGGGGCGCTGGGGGCGAGGAGGGCGAATGGGGGAGCTCCAAGATGGCGGCAGCGGCGTGAGGGGACGGAGGGGGGGAGCGGGAGCGATGGCGGTGGCCCCAGGACTGACCCACCGCCGTGTCCCCGCAGCTCGCCAAGGACCTGTTGCACCCGTCTCCCGAGGAGGAGAAGCGCAAGCACAAGAAGAAGCGGCTGGTGCAGAGCCCCAACTCCTACTTCATGGACGTCAAGTGCCCCGGTGGGCACCGAGGGCCTTCCAGGGTCCCTCCCCGTGTCCCTCCCCGTGTCCCTCCGTGTGTTGTGCCCGCTCTCTCGTTGCCCTTCCTGTGTTCCTTTCCTCGTGTTGGTTTCCCCATCTCCCGCCGCCTCTTCGTGTCTTTCCCCGTTTCCCACCGGGCTCTCCCTCCGTGTTTGTGCCGGGCTCTCCCTCCGTGTCCCCCTCCACGTGTCGCGGTGTCCCTGCGTGTCCCCCCGGTCCCCTCGGCGTGCCCGTGTCCCCGCGGTGACCCCGCTGTCCCCACGCTGTCCCCGCAGGCTGTTACAAGATCACCACCGTGTTCAGCCATGCCCAGACCGTGGTGCTCTGCGTGGGCTGCTCCACGGTGCTGTGCCAGCCCACGGGGGGCAAGGCCCGGCTCACCGAGGGTGGGTATCCCGCTGGAGCTTTGGGAATCCCGCCGTGGGGGATGGAGGGATCCGGGGCTGCCCCACGGGGAGGTTGTGGAGGGATTGGAACTCTGGGAGGGGCTGGATCCTGCTGGGGATGGGGGGATTTGGGACCCCTGGGGGGGGCTGATTTCCCCCCTCGGTAGAGTTTTGGAATTCTGGCGGGGTTGGAATGCCGGGGAGAGGTTTGGAATTCTGGCTGTTCCGGGAGCTTTCATCTGCAGAACCCCCCAAAATGCGGGCTGGGAGACGTGGGATTCCCATTCCCAGAGGGATTCGGGGGCCGTGCAGCGTTGCCAGGGTGTGTTTGCTCCCCCCAGGCTGCTCGTTCCGGCGGAAGCAGCACTGAGCCAGCCGGGATGCCACGGAGACAGACGGGAATTCCGCCCGCTCCCCGCAGCCCCCTCCGCTTCCCACCAATAAATTTTGGATAAAACACCCAAAACTGGCCAGTTCTGGTTCTTTGCCGGGCGTTTGGGGGTGTGGGGAAGGAATTTCATCCCGGGAGGGGCTGGAGTGGGAGGTGTCCCTGCCGTCCCTTCCCAAACCTTTCCATGATTCCCAAAAAATCCAAGTGGTGCCACCGCCACGCTGGGGTGGGACAAATCTCCTTGCTGTCCTTGTGGGGCTGCTCCAGCTGGGAATTCCACGTGGATGAACCTTTTCTGTCTGTGGTTTAACTGGAAGAACTGGGAATATCCGTGTGTCCTCCTCCCCACAGCGCCCTGATCCTCTTCCCATCCCTCTTTTCCCATCTGAAGGGGAATAACCGGGATGTTTTCCCCAGATCTGGGCTGAGCTGGGGGGGCTCAGCTCTCCCCATTCCCCCCTGGAGCTCCCAAAATCCCCCCTGAGCCGTGACCCCCCCTCTCACCCCGGCTTTTTGGGGTGCTGGAAGGACGAGCCCCCCTCCCCACGCCCCGCCGCCCCCTCAGATCCGAACTGAAATCGAAATCGGGACTTTCGGTTCCTCATTCCCTCATTTCCTGGCTCGTGATTTCTCCCCGCGCCCCAAATCCCGGCGTGGCGGCACCGGGAACGCCCCGGACCCCAGCCCGGACCCCTCCCCAGCCCGGACCCCTCCCCAGCCCCCTCCCCAGCGCCGCGGGTCGGGGCCACCCCGGAGCATTTCGGAGGTAATTTGGGCGGCTTTGATGCGTCAATCCCCGCCCCAGCAGCGCTTGGAGGAAGTCAAACTCCGGGACGAGTGGATTTATGAGGGTTTGGGGTCTGTCTTATCCCGGATCTCCACCTGGATTGTGGGATCGTCGGTGCATCCCATCCCGGCGGGCAGCGGTTGGGTAAAACCAGGGAATTTGGGGATTTTTTTGGGGATGGATTTGTCCCGGCAGCTCCCAGGCTGGCTCAGATGCGTCCTGGCCTGTCCTCACGGACACGGGGCTGGCTCCCGGATTCTCCCCTGCAGGGAATTTTGGGATGCGTGTCCGGGCGGGCCGGTGGCACCACCAGGTCACCGGGGTGTTGTCACCTCCCTGCCCAGACCGGATTTGTCACCGAGGGGTCAATCCAGCTCAGAATCCCGGGATGGAGCCGCTGGCTCCCGCCGCCCTCCTGGCCCTGCTGGTGCTGGCACTGGGACACCCCGACCCCGCGCTGGACCGCCACTGGGAGCTCTGGAAAAAATCCTACGGCAAGGAATATCATCCCCAGGTGGGAATGTGACGGGGGGAGGGAGCTGGGGGTGTCCCTGGAGTGTCCTGGGAATATCCCAGGATTTTCTAGGGCTTTCCTGGGGGGTGACCACCCGTGGGAGAAGATCTGATGGCGCTTCTGAGCCAGGGATGAGCCAGCTGGGGCCTTTACTGGGATGAACTGGGCTGGGATGGCTCTGGAGGGGCCGTCCCGGCTCTCACGGGGCCCTGCTGGAATTCCAGGAGGATTTTCTCCGCCGCCTGACGTGGGAGAAGAACCTGTGGCTGGTGACCCTGCACAACCTGGAGCACTCGCTGGGGCTCCGCTCCTACACGCTGGGGATGAACCACCTGGGGGACATGGTGGGTGCTGGGAGCGCTTCCAACCCTCTGGAATTGCCCTGGAGGGTGACTGAACTGGGATTTCCGTGGCTGGGAAAACTCCCGACATCCCCCTCAGCCCATCCTGGTGGGATCCAGCAGCCAGGGACAGGCTGCTCTGGAATTCCATGAGGAAAGAACTCCTCGGGGTGGGATTTGGGGCACAATGGGGGAGCCGTCCTGGTCGTTTGGGATATTTATGGATCATCCCTCCTCTGCATCCCAAATTTGGGGGGAGTTTATGACCCGGTTTCCAGGGATTTGGGCAGCTAGAGCTGAGCTTTTCCTTTTCTGATGAAAACCTGGAAATTAAATGGAAAACCAAGGAGTTGAAGATCCCCCACAGCCACTTCCACCTCAGAATTCCCACTTAGACACCCTCAGCTGGGGCTGACAGAGAGCAGGAATCACCCGCTGGGATTTTCCTCCCCGCCAGACCAGCGAGGAGGTGGCGGCTTCGCTGACGCGGCTCCAGATGCGTCCTCGTCCCCTTCGGAATTCTGCATTCCCGGCGCGATTCCGGCCGCTCGGTGACATCCCCGAGGCGCTGGACTGGCGGGACAAGGGCTGCGTGACCGAGGTGAAGAACCAGGTGAGCCTCGCCCCCGCCGGCCTCCCGCTGCTCCCCGGGGCAGCTCCTGAGCCTCTCCCGCCTTCTTCCCAGGGCGCCTGCGGATCCTGCTGGGCCTTCAGCGCCGTGGGGGCGCTGGAAGCGCAGGTGAAGCTGAAAACCGGGAATTTGGTGTCCCTGAGCGCCCAGAACCTGGTGGATTGCTCCGGGATGTACGGGAACAAGGGCTGCGCCGGGGGGTTCATGACGGAGGCGTTCCAGTACATCATCGACAACGGCGGCATCGAGTCCGAGGAGTCCTATCCCTACACGGCTCAGGTGGGCCTGGGAAAAGCTCTTTTCCAGGAAAACGCACGGAAACCTCACCCTGTTCCTGTTTTCCTCCCTCCTCTCCCATCCGATTCCCCCTTGCCCCCGTTTCCTGGTGGCACCTCAGGATCCAAACCCATCCCGGGAACCTTGGGATTTTTTGGAGGGGAGTGACTGGACCAGGAGCTGGAATTCCTACCTGGTTATTTCAACATTTCTTGAGCAACGAGCTGGAGGGGAGGGAAAAATGGGTCAGGAGCCTCCTGAAAACACGGTCCCAGGAAATGGGTCAGAGCAACAACAGCTCAATCCAAGAAAAAGTGGGATTTAAGTCTCCAAACATGGAGCTACAGAGGGAAAAGCTGTTCCTGTGGTCTGGAGGGAATGAGAAGCATCTGTGGATAGGGAGGATGAGGATGGAGGCTTGTGCTGGATTCAGTTGGGATTGGGAATGGAAACCAACCCCCGGATAAGGTTGGAGTGATGTTTTTGAGGAAAAGGGGTGGAGATTCCATTGGGAAACAAACCAAGGACGGGGAAGGCAGGGCTGGAGGGGCTCGGACAGGGGTCTGGGGGTCTGGGAACACTCCGGATCCCATTGGCTCATTCCCATTTCCTGGCTGGTTCCCGTTTCTTGGCTCATTCCCATTCCTTGGCTCATTCCTGTTTCCTGCTCATTCCCATTTCCCCACTTGTTCCCGTTTCCCATCTCATTCCCATTCCTTGGCTCATTCCCATTCCTTGGCTCATTCCCATCCCTTGGCTAGTTCCCATTTCCCGCCTCATTCCCGTTTCCTGTCTCATTCCCATCCCTTGGCTCATTCCCATTTCCCATCTCATTCCCATTCCTTGGCTCGTTCCCATTTCCCATCTCATTCCCATTTCCCGTCTCATTCCCGTTTCCCGCCTCATTCCCGTTTCCCATCTCATTCCCATTCCTTGGCTCAGTCCCATTCCTTGGCTCATTCCCATTTCCCATCTCATTCCCATTCCTTGGCTCAGTCCCATTCCTTGGCTCATTCCCGTTTCCCATCTCATTCCCATTCCTTGGCTCATTCCCATTCCTTGGCTCGTTCCCATTTCCCGTCTCATTCCCGTTTCCCGCCTCATTCCCGTTTCCCATCTCATTCCCATTCCTTGGCTCGTTCCCATTTCCCATCTCATTCCTATTTCCCGTCTCATTCCCATTTCTTGGCTCATTCCCATTTCCCATCTCATTCCCATTCCTTGGCTCATTCCCATTCCTTGGCTCATTCCTGTTTCCTGCTCATTCCCATTTCCCCACTTGTTCCCGTTTCCCATCTCATTCCCATTCCTTGGCTCATTCCCATTCCTTGGCTCATTCCCATCCCTTGGCTAGTTCCCATTTCCCGCCTCATTCCCGTTTCCTGTCTCATTCCCATTCCTTGGCTCATTCCCGTTTCCCGGCTCGTTCCCGTTTCCCGGCAGAACGGGACGTGCCACTACAACGCCTCCGCCCGCGCCGCCTCCTGCTCCCGGTTCCTGGAGCTGCCCGAGGGCGACGAGGCCGCGCTCAGGGACGCCGTGGCCACCGTGGGCCCCGTGGCCGTGGCCATCGACGCCACCCGGCCCAGCTTCTTCCTGTACCGCTCCGGTGAGGGCGCGGGATTGGGCGGAATTCGGGAATTCGGGGGTTAATTCCTGGAGGGAGCCTGGGGCGGGATGGCCTTGAGGCCTTTAGGGCTCTTCCAAATCCGCCTCCTTCCTTTGTTTCACCCCAGAATCCTTCCTTGGTGAGAGGGATCCTTGGGAATTGGGGTGGGATTTGGGAGGCTGGCGGTGAGTTCCTGGAGGGAGGCTGGGATCGGTTGGAATTCCGGGTTTTCTCCCTCCCCAGGGGTCTTCGACGACCCCCAGTGCTCGCAAGAGGTGAACCACGGCGTGCTGGTGGTGGGATACGGCTCCCTGGAAAACAAGGAATATTGGCTGGTGAAGAACAGGTAAAACCCTGGGCATCCACAGGGAATTCTGGAACATTCCCGGCTGGAGGGGACCCACAAGGATCAGAGTCCGACTCCCAGCCCTGGACACCCCCAAACTCCCACCTTGTCCCTCGGGCCTTGTCCAGGTCCTTCGTGGCCCGTGGGAAGGTTGGAAAATGATCCATAAGATCCATTCCAACCCAACCCGCTCCATAATCCCACGATTTTGTGTTTGGAGCTGCCCAAATCCGTGTGGATGCGACACTCGGGGACACATTCCCGTGGTGGCTTCCTCAGCCTCGGGGACAGTTGGACTTTGTGGTTTCTGAGGACTTTTCCAACCCGAATGTCTCCGTGAATCCCAGGATTCCGGCACCTTCTCCTTTAGAAACGAGCGCCGCCGACCGGCGGCCGTGTACAAATTCCCGACGGGAACGGGACCGCCGGGAACGTGCCTTTTGCATCTTTCCCAAAACCCCCTGGTTTTAAAAATCCCCACAACGAGGGGTTTTCCCTGTGTCCTCTCCCTGTTCCCAAAGCTGGGGCGTGCACTTCGGGGACGCGGGGTACATCCGCATGGCCCGCAACGCCTCCAACCTCTGCGGCATCGCCAGCTACGCCTCCTACCCGCTGATCTAGGCAGACCTGCGCTCCCAACGCCGCCCCAGAGCTCCAGATTTCCGTGGATCCCATCCCAGCAGGGATTCCTCCGCTTCCAGGGGCGCTGGGCGCCGTCCGATGGTTGGATCCGAGGGTTGGGAGGGGATCCTGGGAATGGCGTTGGTGGGCATCCGGGGAATGCTTTTTTTGGTAAGGGGAGATTGGGGGTTTGGGAGTAAAGTGGTGATTCCTGCAGGGATCAGGTACGGGGATAACAGGGATCGGGTACAGGGGTCACTGGGATCATTGGGATTGGGTATCAGGATCACAGGGATTATTGGGGTCACAGGGATCACTGGGATTGGGTACCAGGATCACTGGGATCACTGGGATCATGTGGATCATTGGGATCACTGGGATTGGGTACCAGGATCACAGGGATTGAGTACCAGGACCACAGGGATCATTGGGATCAAGTATCAGGATCACTGGGATCACTGGGATCAAGTATCAGGATCACAGGGATCATTGGGATCACTGGGATCACTGGGATTGGGTATCAGGATCACTGGGATCATTGGGGTCACAGGGATCACTGGGATTGGGTACCAGGATCACTGGGATCACTGGGATCAAGTATCAGGATCACAGGGATCATTGGGATCACTGGGATCACTGGGATTGGGTATCAGGATCACTGGGATCATTGGGGTCACAGGGATCACTGGGATTGGGTACCAGGATCACTGGGATCACTGGGATCAAGTATCAGGATCACAGGGATCATTGGGATCACTGGGATCACTGGGATTGGGTACCAGGATCACTGGGATCGTTGGGATTGAGTACCAGGACCACAGGGATCATTGGGATCAAGTATCAGGATCACTGGGATCATTTGGATCATTGGGATCACTGGGATTGGGTACCAGGATCACAGGGATCATTGGGATCGTGTTTCAGGATCACTGGGATCACTGGGATTATTGGAATCAGGTACAGGGATCACAGGGATCATTGGGATCGTGTTTCAGGATCACTGGGATCCTTGGGATCATTGGGGTCATTAGGATCAGGTACAAGGATCACTGGGATCACTGGGATTATTGGAATCAGGTACAGGGATCACAGGGATCATTGGGATCCTTGGGGTCAGGTACTGGGATCACAGGGATCATTGGGATTGGGTGCCAGGATCACTGGGATCATTTGGATCAGGTATCAGGATCACAGGGATCGTGGATTCCTCCCTCCAGATCTGCTGGAATTGCAGATATTCCATGGAAAATAAAAGATTGCATTTTGCTGCCTCAAAACCCCGATATCTGGATGCAAAGATTTGGAGATAATCCCCCCCCCCCAAAAAAAATCCAATATTTTTGGTGGCTCCCTCACCCCACAGCCAAGAATTCCGCGTTGGTGGATGGAGATCCCGAGGGAACAGTGTCCCTTTGTCCCTAAACAACGTCCCCGGGGCTGGAATTCCTCACCCCCGGATCCCACCCCTCCCTTGCCGGTGGGATCCGAGCTGCCGGGAGGATCGGAGCGCCGGGAATCTCACCGGGACGGGGGGTAAGGATGATCCCAGCGGGATCTGCTGCCACTCCCGTGGGATTTCCAGCTGGGAAAAGGTCGAGGGTGGCTCAATCCCGGCAGCTGGATCGGGATTCAGGGCAGGTTTTGTTGGGAAAAGGAGCTGCCCCTGTTGTATCCCAAATGCTGGCGCCACCGGGAATGTTGCTCCTGGATTTCGGGAGCTGTGACATCGGGCGGGGTGAGACCCCCGTGGTGAGGAGGAGCCAGTTCCAGGATCCCCTCGGAAATCATGGAATGATTCAGGTTGGAAAAGACCTCGGGGAAAGATTCCACCTGGAATATTTCTGGCGTTTTGGGGGTCTCGGCGCCTCGGAAGGAATTTTTGTCCCGCCATGGAATCACGGCTTGGCTTGGCAAGGACCCAACGATCCCATTCCCGCCTCCATCCAGGAATTTAAGCCCCAACTTCCCAAATTCCACCCTAATCCCAAAGGTTTCTGCCCACAAGCACCGCGGGGAGATCTCCGGGGCGGACCAGGAAACGCGGGGCCAAAATTTAACCCCCCAAAAAAACCTGGCAAAACTCTCATTCCCTGCCTTGGGGGAAAATAAAGAAACAAATAAGTGCCCGGAAAAGAGAATTCCCGACAGAAATCCCTGGGAAAGCTCGGGGAGCGGGCAGGGCTCGGGTCCCGGGAGGTGGCACCTCCTGGCACCTCCCGAATCCCGCACAAAGGTCCCCGTTCCGCCCGTTTGTTTAAACAAACACACTCCCGGCGGGACAAATCCCCGGGAATACCCAGAGGGAGACGGAACCGGAGGCCGTTTGGCTCCGGAGAGGCGGAATTTGGGAATTTTCTGGGCTTTCTGCCGGCGGGACCCCCCGGCCGAGGCGGCTTGGGCGCTCCCGGAGCTTTTCCAAGCTGCCGGATATTCCCGGTAGGTGGGAATCGCTTCCCTGCCCCCGGGGGTGCTGAGGGCCCGCAGGTGCCTCCTCCGGAGCGGGATGGAGCCGATCCAGCCGGGATTGACCCGTTCCGTGCCGGTTTTTTCCCAGGAGATGAAATCCCGCCCGGTGCTGGCGGTGCCCGAGGTGTGTGACCCGTCTGGAACAGGGACAAGGTGGGGATGTGGGGGCAGCCCCGCGAATTCGGGGTTCAGCCCTCGTGGATGTGGGGTTCTGCCGGCAGCGAGCTGGAAAATTGGGAATATTCCGTGCGGGGGGGAGAAGGAATTCTTGCCTTTGGGGCAGGGAAACTGAGGCACGGAGTCAGCCTCGCCCTGCCCTGCGGTGTTTTGGGGGTGCCCAGCTGAATGATCCAGAAATCCCGTGGGAAGGCGAGGCAGGAAGGGGCGGTTTGACCCCCGAGGGGGACGCGGGGGCTGTTCCCGATCCCTGAAAAACGCCGGGAAAGGGTTTCAGGTAATCTGCTTGGGGGGGGGGGGGGGGGGGGGGAAGAGGGAGCGGTTCCGGATTTGGGGAATGGGAGCGGCACCCCCGGCTCTGCGGGAAAAGGGTTAACAGGGAGAAGGATCTGCTTGGCCGAGTGGTTCCTGGTTTGTTTGGAGTGCGGGAGAGGAGGGGGAGGGGGCGCGGGGCTGCGACCCCGGCGCTCGGGAATTGGGAATTTCCGCCTGGCACGGAGCTCACCCCCCCCCCACGGCCACCCGCAGGTAGGTGGGATGGTCCCGAACCCCTCCGGGAATCCCGGGATGGTCCCGAACCCCCCGGGAATGCCGGAATTCCAGCGGAGCCGCTGGGAAGGGCGGGATGGGTCCCCACCGTTCCCTCCCCCGGGACCGGGGACACCCCAGGGATGAGTCTGGGGGCAGCTCCCGAAATTCCCGGCCCGCCGTTATCCCGCTGTCCCCCCATCCCATCCGGGATCCAACCCGGCCGCTCTCCACCAACTTTTCGGGGCTGTCCCCAGGACCGGGATTTGGGGGGAATTGTCCCCAGGATCGGGATTTGGGGGGAATTGTCCCCAGGATCGGGATTTGGGGGGAATTGTCCCCAGGACCGGGATTTGGGGGGAATTGTCCCCAGGACCGGGATTTGGGGGAGCTGCTGCAGGATTTCCCTTTCCCTTTTCCTTCTCCGGAGCTTGGATTTGCATCCTGAGATTCCCAGCAGGCTCTGGGAAGCTCCCGGTTGCTTTTCTGCACCTGGATGAGCCCGCGAACCCCAAAATCTGGGGGGGCCTGGTGGGTTTTTGGGAAGAGCCGTGCCTGTGGTTTTCCCCTGGAGCAATGGCCACGCTCCTCTCCTCATTTTTTTTGATGATTCCATGTTTATTATTCCACGTTTGTGGCCGATCCCCGGCAGATCCACAAAGGAAAGAAGAATTTTTTTTTAATTTTTTTTTTTTTTTTAAATTAAAGCAGCTGACCGGGCTGGGAATGTAAAAACAGGAAAACGGCTGAGCTCATCCCAGCTCATCCCAGCTCATCCCAGTCCTGTCCCTGTCCCCTGCGGGGTGAGTCTGCCCAGGGCTGGGGCAGGAGGTGCCAGCCTGGGAATGGTGCTGGGATTTGGGGATTGTGACACCGGGCTGGGGCAGGGGACAGGGGGCATCCCGGGATCCAGGAGGGATCCAGGAGGGATCCAGGAGGGATCCCGAGGCCCCCAGGGGATCCCAGCAGGAGCAGCCAGCTCGGGATGCTCAGGGGGTGTCGGGGTTCAGGGAGGGATGTTGGGGTTGTCAGAGGATGTTGGGATTTTGGGAGGGGTGTTGGGATTCCCAAGGATTTTCCAGAATCATGTGGCCTTTTAGGGAGCCATGGCCAGGTTGAAATCCCCCAGATCCCACCCCAAAACCCGCTCAGACCCCACCCCAAAACCCGCTCAGATCCCATCTCAGATCCCATCTCAGATCCCACCCCAAACCTCGCTGTGTTCCCATCCCACAGCCTCTCCCAGCCCCATCCCAAATCCACTCCAGGCCCCATCCTGGATCTCCCTGTCCCCCTAAAACCCCCTGGGCCCCTCTCCCCGCTCCGGGGGGTTCATCCCTCCCCTCAGGAGGTGGGAATTTGGAGGCTCGGATGAGCTGCACTCTTGTGGGGTCCCCTGGGGTGGGGGGTCCCATTCCCAATCCCAATCCCATTCCTGTTCCCTCTCCCATTCCTAATCCATTTCCCATTCCCTTTCCCATTCTCCTTTCTCATTCTCAATCCTAATCTCTTTCCCTTTCCCATTCCCTCTCCCTATCCCAATCCCTCTCCCATTTGCCATTCCCACTCCCATTCCCATTCCTTTCCCCATTCCCATTCCCCATTTCCATTCCCCTTTCCCATTCTCAATCCCAATCCCTTTCCCAATCCCTTTCCCAATACCATTCCCATTCCTGTCCCCATTCCCATTCCCCTTTCCCATTCCCCTTTCCCATTCCCTTTCCTGTTCCCATTCCTGTTCCCTCTCCCATTTCCCTTTCCCCCTCCCACCCCCATTCCCAATCCCATTCCCAATCCCAATCCCAATCCCATTCCCAATCCCATTCCCAATCCCAATCCCAATCCCAATCCCATTCCCATTCCCAATCCCATTCCCAATCCCAATCCCAATCCCATTCCCATTCCCAATCCCAATCCCAATCCCAATCCCAATCCCAATCCCAGTCCCGTTCCCGTCCCCGTTCCCGTTCCCATTCCCGTTCCCGTTCCCGTTCCCGTTCCCAGCCGCTCTCCTCCCGCCCGAATTCCTGCCGGTTTAATCAGTAACCCGGAGAGCTCACGCTCCCACCGGGGCGGTTTCGGAGCCTCGCGGCCCCCCCGGGGGCGTTGGGGACCCTCCAGCGCCGCGGGGACACGGCCGGGCACGGCCTGGGGGGGGCAGGGCTCAGCTGAGACCCCCCCCAAAATCACCTCAGGGTCGGGCCGGACCCCCCCCCGACCCCTCCACGCCCCCTTCCCGCAGCGTCCGGCCCTGAGCGGCACCGGGAGCCCCCCAAGATCCTGGAGCACCCCCAGATCCTGGATCCCCCCCGGATCCTGGAGCACCCCCAAGTCCTGGAGCACCCCCAGATCCTGGAGCCCCCCCGAGTGACCCCAGAGCCCTGCGGGGGGGTCCCCGCCGAGCTCCCGCCCCCGAGGCGCCGCTGCGTGTCCGTCCTGGAGCCCGGCACGGCCTGGGATGAGGAGGAGGAGGAGGAGGAGGAAGGGCGCACCCGCGGGGTGACCCTGCGGAGATCCGGGAGCTCCCTGGATCCTTTCCGCCGGCACAGCTGGGAGCCGGGCAAGGAGCCGCGGGGCATCCCGGGCTACGGGCACCTCAGGTAGGGGGGACCCCCGTCAGCCCCCCCAAATCCAGCGGGCTCGGGGATCCTCTGCACCCCCGAGACCCCAGACCCAAACTGGGATCCATCCCTGCCTCGGTGGGGTCACCCCGAATCCCCTGCTCATCCTCGGGGACCCGCTTTGGGGGGTGTCACCCCCTCCTCGGGGACCCGCTTTGGGGGTGTCCCATCCTCGGGGACCCGCTTTGGGGGTGTCCCATCCTCGGGAAGCTGTTTTGGGGGTGTCCCCTCCTTGGGGACCTGCTTTGGGGGTGTCACCCCCTCCTCGGGGAGCTGTTTTGGGGGTGTCCCCTCCTCGGGGAGTTGCTTTGGGAGTGTCCCCCCTCCTCTTGGGACCCACTTTGGGGGTGTCCCATCCTCGGGGAGCTGTTTTGGGGGTGTCCCCTCCTCGGGGAGTTGCTTTGGGAGTGTCCCCCCTCCTCTTGGGACCCACTTTGGGGGTGTCCCATTCTCGGGGATCCGCTTTAGGGGTCTCCCCTCCCCTCAGGGACCCACTTTGGGGATGTCCCCTCCCCTCAGGGACCCACTTTGGGGGTGTCCCCTCCCCTCGGGACCTTTGGGGGTGTCTGTCCCCCAGCTGACAGTCCCGTGTCCCCCCCAGCGGGAGCCCCGAGCTCGGCTCCAGCGCGGAGCAGCTGGGGGGGCTCTGCCGGCCCCGCCGGGACCCCCGGAGAGCCCCCCTGGTGCACAGCAGCGACGAGCTGGACTCGCTGCTCTCGCAGGACGACGAGGATGAGGAGGACGAGGCCGATGTCAGGCGGGCACAGGTGGGACCCTCCTGTCACCCCGGGGTCACCCAGAGCCCACCTGAGCCGGGGGAGGGGACAGGGACCCCAGGGAGGGGACAGGGAACCCAGGGAGGGGACAGGGGACCCCGGGGAGGGGACAGGGACCCCGGGGAGGGGAGAGGGGACCCCAGGGATGGGGCAGGGACCCCAGGGAGGGGAGAGGGGACCCCGGGGAGGGGACAGGGAACCCCGGGGAGGGGACAGGGGACACCAGGAAGGGGACAGGGAACACCGGGGAGGGGACAGGGAGTCCGGGGAGGGGACAGGGGACACCAGGGAGGGGACAGGGACCCCGGGGAGGGGAGAGGGGACCCCGGGGAGGGGACAGGGGACCCCGGGGAAGGGACAGGGACCCCGGGGAGGGGAGAGGGGACCCCGGGGAAGGGACAGGGGACACCAGGGAGGGGAGAGGGGACCCCGGGGAGGGGACAGGGACCCCGGGGAGGGGAGAACTGAGGGAAAGTTGCATTGAGGCCGATGTCAGGCGGGCACAGGTGGGACCCTCCTGTCACCCCGGGGTCACCCAGAGCCCACCTGAGCCGGGGGAGGGGACAGGGACCCCAGGGAGGGGACAGGGAACCCAGGGATGGGACAGGGACCCCAGGGATGGGACAGGGGACCCCGGGGAGGGGACAGGGGACCCCAGGGAGGGGAGAGGGGACCCCGGGGAGGGGACAGGGGACACCAGGGAAGGGACAGGGGACCCCGGGGAGGGGACAGGAGACCCCAGGGAGGGGACAGGGGACACCAGGAAGGGGACAGGGAACACCGGGGAGGGGACAGGGAGTCCGGGGAGGGGACAGGGGACACCAGGGATGGGACAGGGACCCCAGGGAGGGGACAGGGACCCCGGGGAGGGGACAGGGGACCCCGGGGAAGGGACAGGGACCCCGGGGAGGGGAGAGGGGACCCCGGGGAAGGGACAGGGGACACCAGGGAGGGGAGAGGGGACCCCGGGGAGGAGAGAACTGAGGGAAAGTTGCATCCTGGTGGCTTTGCTGTCCATCCTGGTGGCTTTGCTGTCCATCCTGGGTGGCTTTGTCATCGTCCCGGTGGCTTTGTCGTCACCCCGAGTGGCGTTGCCACGGTTTGGGGCGAGGCTGGCATCGCTCTGGGTGGCTTTGCCATCACCCCGGGTGGCTTTGCCATTGTCCTGCTGCTCTGCCAATTGCCCGGAGTGACACTGCCATTGTCCTCAGAGACTTTGTCACCATCTTGAGTGCCTTTGCCACACTCCCGGTGGCTTTGTCATTGTCCTCGTGCCTTTGCCATCCTCCCGGGTGGCTTTGCCATCACCACGAGCGGCCGGGACGCTGTCCCCTGGGAGCAGCTTCCTTTTGGGGACCGATGGCGGGGAGGGAGGGTGGCAGTGCCACTGTCGCTGTCCCCACGGCAGGAGGACGCGCGGAGGCTCCCGGCGCCCCGGGCCGGGCCCCGCTCCCGGTGCTGGTCCCGCTTCAAATCCGCGTCCCTCGGTGTCATCGCCAGCGTCCCCGGTGAGGACGGTGAGTGTCCCCCCCGGGGGGGACCCTGGTGTCCCCTGGGCGCTGTCCCTGCTGTCACCTCTCCGCTAACGACCCAAAATCGATGGCGCTGCCACCGCGGTTAATTACCGCCCCCCCTCCCGCCGCCCCCGGCGGCTCCTCCGGACCCTTTTAAAATTCCTTTTCCCTTTTTTTTTTTTTTCCAGCGGCCGAAATTCCCCCGTTCGCCTCCCAGCAGAGCCTGCTCGGCGGGTGAGTCCCCTCGCTGTCCCCTCGCTGTCCCCCGCGCTGTCCTGTCCCCTCCCCGCGCCTGTCACAGCCCATTGCCGTCCTCATTAGGGCGGCTGCTCCCGGGAATCGTCACACCGGGGGCTGGCCGGGAGCCCCGCGGGGACAGGGATGGGGACAGGGCTGGGGACAGGGATGGGGACAGGGACGGGGACGGGGATGGGGACAGGGATGGGGACAGGGACGGGGACAGGGCTGGGGACAGGGCTGGGGACAGGGATGGGGACAGGGATAGGGACAGGGATGGGGACAGGGATGGGGACAGGGATGGGGACACGCTGCCCTGAACGGCCGCGCCACCAAGGACCAGAGGGCATTTTGTCACCCCCTCGAGGGTGGTTGAACTCCGAGGGTGGCTTGTCCCCCGCCCCAAACTGGGATTTGTCCCCCCCAAAAGAGAATTTGTCCTCCCCAATGGGGATTTGCCCCCTCCAAGAGGAATTTGTCCCCCCCAGTGGGGATTTGTCCCCTTCAGAGAGAATTTGTCCCCTCCAAGGGGGGGTTTGTCCCCTTCCAAGGGTGGCTTTTGTCCCCTTCCGAGGATGTCCCCAAGGAACCAAGACCACCCAGGACACCTCGGGGTTGCCCCCCCACACCCGGGGGGCAGAGACACGGGGGGACCCCCGGGAGGGGACAGAGGGGCTGGGAGGGGACAGAGGGGCTGGGAGGGGACAGAGGGGGCTCTGTGGTGGCCCGGCTGGCGGCGGGGAGGGGACACGGACGCTCCTCCCCGTTCCCGGCGGGGACAGAGCGGGATTGTCCGGCGGGATCCTCCTCCCGCAGCGCCGGGAGCCGCGAGCGGCTGGCGGGGGAGGCGGGGACCCCCCCGGGCCGGGAAGGGACCCCCCTGGACAGGACCCTCAGCTTCATCCGCAGGATGACCGGCAAGACAAAGGTACGGGAAAAACGGGAGCGGGGAGGGAGCGGCTGCGCGGGCGCGGCGGGACAACGGAACAACGGGAGAACGGGAATAACGGGACAACGGAACAACGGGAGAACGGAACAACGGGAGACGGGAATAACGGGAGAACGGGAGAACGGAACAACGGGAGAACGGGAGAACGGGATAATGGGAATAACGGGAGAACGGGAATAACAGAACAACGGGAGAATGGAACAACGGGAATAACGGGGAGAACGGGAGAACGGAACAACGGGAGAACGAGAACAACGGGATAACGGGAATAACAGAATAACGGGAGAACGGGAGAATGGGAACAACGGGAGAACGGGATAGCGGGACAACAGAACAACGGGAGAACCGGATAACAGGAAAAAGGGGAGAACGGAAAAACGGGATAAAGGGAACAACGGGATAACCGGACAACAGAACAACGGGAGAAACGGAAAAACGGGAGAACGGGAGAACGGGATGGGTTCAGGGACGCTCTGCCGTGCCTCAGTTTCCCGGCTCCGCCGCTCGCTCTTTGGCAGATTTTGGGATGTAAAAGAAAGGAAAACGCGGGCTGCGCTCAGGGAAGGGATCCCGAGCGGATCCTGCCCCCTCCCCCCCCGCCCATCCCGGCCTCTCCCGCGGCCATCCCTTCCTCGGGAATGTTTTCCTCCTGCCCCTCCCCCTGCCGTGCCTCAGTTTCCCCTCTCCCGCCTGTTCCTGAGGCGCTTTGGTGACTCGTGGGGGGATCCCCCCCTTTCCACACCTCCGTTTCGGGTGGGGAAACTGAGGCACGAGGGCACAGAGCAGGCGGCGGTGGCTTTGTCCCCCAGCCCGGTTTTGGGTGGGGGGTGACAAACCCGGCTGGGACCCCCCCCGGGCGGCCCCGATTTGCCGCCATGCGGAGCCGTTAATCCCTGCCCTCCTCCTCCTCCTCCTCCTCCTCTTCCCGCCGGATCAGCCGCCAGCTGTTCCCATCTGGGGGGGCCCCGCGCCCCCTCCCCGGCTCCAAATCCCGCCTGGAGCCGCCGCGGGATCCGGAACCGCCCGGCGGGACGGCTCCAGCCGCGCAGCGGGGCCGAGCTCCGGCCTTCCTCGGGATGTTTATTCCCATTATTTCATGATTTGTTTGGGATTTCGGAGGGAAAAGGCGCCTGGAAGTCGGGGTGAGCTGGGGAGGGGGCTCCGGCTCCGTGCCGGGATGGGGATGGGGGCGGCGAGGGGGTCGGTCCCGGCTGGAACAGCGGGATATCAGGAAAAATCTTCCCAAAACGGAGAAAAAAAATAATAATTCTGCACGGGGGGGGGGCTCCTTTGGGGTGGGAACGGCCCCTCCCGGGGTCCGGGGGGGCTGCAGAGCCCCCAGACCCGCTCCCGGTGAGTGCTGGGGTGACTCCGGGGGTCTCCTACCACCGGACCCCCGCCCCGTTTTTCCCTCCCTCCGGCGTTTTCACGGCTCCCCCTCGGTCCCCCCGGGGTTCCTCCGGTGGTTTTTGGGTGTTTTGGGGTAAATTTGGGGAGGGGGAGGAGAAGCGAGTCCCGGGTGTGTCCGGGAGGAAACGAGGATCGGGAATGGGGGAGGGGGGGGGGACCCCGAGCGCGGCCCCCCCCCCCCCCCCCCCCCGAGGCTTTCATTCCGCTTTGCTGACCAGGAGTTAATTAAACCCCGCAGTTTAATTAAAATCCAGCCTTGGCAGGCCGGGAAGGAGCCGGGAATGAGTCGGGAATGAGTTGGGAATGAGGTGGGAATGAGTCAGGATCTGCCCCCACGGCTCGGGGGATGTTTTCTGGATCCCAAGGATTTTTTTTTTCTCCTGGATCCCGGGAATCTTTTCCTGAATCCCAGAGATGATTTCCTGAATCCCAGAGATGATTTCCTAGATCCCAGAGATGTTTTCCTGCATTCCAGGAATGTTTTCCTGGATCCCAGGGATGTTTTCCTAGATCCCAAGGATGTTTTCCCTGGGAAAAACATCCCAGGGACATTTTCCTGGATCCCAGGGATGTTTTCCTGGATCTCAAGGATGTTTTCCTGGATCCCAGGAACGTTTTCCTGCATCCCAGGGATGTTTTCCTCAGTCCTGGGGATGCTTTCCTGGATCCCCGAGATGTTTTTCTGCATCCCAGGAATGTTTTCCTGGGAAAAACATCCCAGAAACATTTTCCTGCATCCCAGAGATGTTTTCCTGGATCCCAGCGATGTTTTCCATGGGAAAAACATCCCAGGAACATTTTCCTGGATCTCAGTGATGTTTTCCTGGATCTCAGTGATGTTTTCCTGGATCCCAGGGATGTTTTCCTGGATCCCAGGGACGTTTTCCTGGATCCCAGGGACGTTTTCCCGGGAATGGCCATCCCACCCTCCCCGTGGTTCATCCCTCCGTCTCCCAGGAGATTTTTGGGGCCGTTCCCGTCCCTCGGCCGCTGTTTTTTTTCCACGGGGAAACTGAGGCAGGCGGGAGCGGCGCCACCTCTGCCTGGCACCGCTGCCTTTTCCTGGTTACTCATTAATCCCTCGGTGTCCCCTCGGTGTCCCCCTGCTGGGAGATGCGGGACGAAAGGACATTTAACTCTTTGCGTGCCGGACCTGCGGGGGGGGTTGTGGCTTTGTCCCCTGGTGACATTTGGGGATTTTGGGGTCCCCAAAAAGCCGCAGCCGGGATCGGGAGCGTTATCTCAGCCCCGGAGTGGGACCGGTGCCACAAATCCTGGCTTATCTCGGGGGAGTTAATGTTCAACCGGGCGACTCCCGCTGCCAGGGCCTCTCCCAGGCCGCTGATATGGGGGGAAAAGCAACATTTTCCCCCCAAAATTGCACTTTTATCCCAAATTTCCATCCCCAGGGAAGGGCTCTCCCAGCCTGGGTTTGCTGCAGGTGGGAGAGAAAAGGCCCAAAATGGAGGAGAGCAGGGTGGGGATCGTGTCACCCCAAAAAGGAGCTTTGGGGTGTGCAGGGCTTGGGCAGGGCTGGAATTCCATGGGATTCGCGGCTTCCTTTGGGATTCCAGTCCTGGAGCTGCGCTGGGGTGGGAGGGGGTATTCCCAAAGGTCGGGGCTTTCCAGGGAGCGTGTGAGGGGGGAAACTGAGGCACGGAGAGGAAGGGCTGGACTCGGGGCCGCATCCGGGCTGCCGGGGCCGGAGCAGGGGGGGCTCCGAGGGGCGACCCGAGGGAGGCTGGGGATGATCCGAGGTGATCCCAGGGTTTGATCCCGAGGGAAGCTGGGGAGGGTCTGAGCTGATTCCAGGGATTGATCCCGAGGGAAGCTGGGGATGATCCGAGCTGATTCCAGGGATTGATCCCGAGGGAAGCTGGGGAGGGTCCGAGGTGATCCCAGGGATTGATCCCGAGGGAAGCTGGGGATGATCCGAGCTGATTCCAGGGATTGATCCCGAGGGAAGCTGGGGATGATCTGAGCTGATTCCAGGGATTGATCCCGAGGGAAGCTGGGGATGATCCGAGCTGATTCCAGGGATTGATCCCGAGGGAGGCTGGGGATGATCTGAGCTGATTCCAGGGATTGATCCCGAGGGAAGCTGGGGATGATCCGAGGTGATCCCAGGGATTGATCCCGAGGGAGGCTGGGGAGGGTCCGAGCTGATTTCAGGGATTGATCCCGAGGGAAGTGGGGGCTGATCTGAGCTGATTCCAGCGATTGATCCCGAGGGAAGCTGGGGATGATCCGAGCTGATTCCAGGGATTGATCCTGAGGGAAGCTGGGGAGGGTCCGAGCTGATCCCAGGGATTGATCCCGAGGGAAGTGGGGGCTGATCTGAGCTGATTCCAGCGATTGATCCCGAGGGAAGCTGGGGATGATCCGAGCTGATTCCAGGGATTGATCCCGAGGGAAACTGGGGAGGGTCCGAGCTGATCCCAGGGATTGATCCCGAGGGAAGTGAGGGCTGATCTGAGCTGATTCCAGGGATTGATCCCGAGGGAAGCTGGGGAGGGTCCGAGGTGATCCCAGGGATTGATTCTAAAGGATGCAGGGTGGTGATCCGGGATGAACCCGGGGACCAATCCCGAGGGAAGCTGGGCTGTGATCTGGGATCTGCAGGGGCTGATCCCTCGGGATGCTGGGCACAAATCCCTCGGGATGCAGGGACACAGATCCCTTGGGATGCAGGGACACAGATCCCTTGGGATGTTTGATTACAGATCCCTTGGGATGCAGGGACACAGATCCCTTGGGATGCAGGGACACAGATCCCTCGGGATGCTGGATTCAGATCCCTTGGGATGCTGGATTCAGGTCCCTCAGGATGCAGGGACACAGATCCCTTGGGATGCTGGATTCAGATCCCTCAGGATTCTGGGATTCAGCTCCCTCTGTGTCCCGGGATTCTGGGATTCAGATCCCTCGGGATGTTGATTCAGCTCCCCCGGGTGCTGCCGTTCCGTGCCCAGCCTGGGCCGATCCCGGCTCTGATCCCTCGGGAGCCGATCCCGGGCGGGGGGGGAGGGATACGGATGCCGGGGAGGCTCCGGGGGGGCCGATCCCGGCTGGATCCCGGTGTTCCCGGCCGGTTCCCGGTCGGATCCCGTTGTTCCCGGCTGGATCCCGGTCGGATCCCGGTCGGATCCCGGTCGGTTCCGGGATTCCCGGCCGGATCCCGGGGTCCCCGCGCGAACAAAGGCCCCGCGGGCAGCACGAGGCCGGGGGGCGGCGCGACCCGCCCCCGGGAGGGCGGGACCGAGAGGGACCGGGCAGGGAACCGGGAGAGCCCCGGGAGGCACCGGGAGGCACCGGGAGCGCTCCCCGGATTATGTCCCGGATCGAGTCGCTGTCGCGGGCCAGGAGCGACCGAGCCAAGGTGGGTCCCGGCCAGCGCAGCCCCCCCCGAGCGGGGTCCCCCCTTTCCCAGCCCGTCTTGGGGTTTTTGGGGGGGATTTGGGTGTTGTTTTTTTTTTGGGGGGGGATTTTGGTGTTTGTTTTTTGGTGTTTTTTTTGGTTTAAAAAAAGTTTCGTCCGAGCCGTTTTCGCCCCACCCAGAGTGGTGACCCCCCCGCGGAGGGAGCGACCCCCAAAAGCAGCGGGAGGCGACATTTGGGGACCCTTTTGGCGGCTTTTGGGGGATCCCCCCCTGCCTTTGAGGAGAGGGGGCTCCTTGCAGCGACCCCCCCCCAAAAAACCTCGGGGGGGGTGTCCCAGATCTGCGCCCCGAAATCCGGGGGGGCTTCAAAGCTCCGAGGGGGAAAATCTGGGGGTTCGGGGGGTGGGTTTTGGTTTTTTTTTTTGGGGGGGGGATCTGCTGGGAGCCCCCCCGTGATTCCCACCCAGCGGGGTCTTTGTTGCCTCGGCCGGGGCTTTGTTCGCCGCCGGGGCGGCAGGAGGGGGGCTCTGCCCCCCCAAAAATGTGGGGGCTGCCCCCAAAAAAGGGGGAACTGTCCCAAAAAAGGGGGAAATTCCCCCAAAAAGGAACGCCGCCCCCCCCCCCCCCCCCCCCCCCCCCCCGTCGCCCCG
>NW_024499318.1:312336-318291 GCF_017590055.1 Onychostruthus taczanowskii
CCCCGGGGGGCTTTGTTTCCCCTCGAGACCCCCAAAATTTGCTGTTTCCCCCCAAAAAAAAAAAGTGGGACCCCTTAAATCCTCACAGGGGGTTTTGAGGGTGTGACCCCCCCTCCCCGGCTTGAGGGTTTTGTTAGGGGGGTCCCGGGGGTCCCGGGGGGTCCCGGGAGGGGCGGGCAGGAAGCGGCGGCGGCTCCCGCCTTTGTCTGGCGCGGTTCGGTTTCCTTCGCCTCGGGGGGGGGGCCCAAAAAAGGGGAGGAAAAGGCGGAAATGGGTGCGGGGAAAAGTCACGGGGAAAAGGAGAAAAACGATTAAAAAAAATAAAAAATAGAGGGGGGAAAAGTGGGGGGGAAAAAAAGGGGAATTAAGTGTAAAAAAGGGGAATTAACAGGGGGGGAAATAAAAAGGGAGAAGAAGGAAAAATCGGTTAAAAAGGAAAATAAAGTAAAAAGGGGAGATAAGGGTAAAAAGGAAAAGCAGTTAAAAAGGGGGAAGGTGGAAAAAAAAGGAAGGAAAAGCGGGGTGGAAAGATAAAAAAGGAAAGAAAAGCAGAAAGATAAAGGAAAGAAAGTGAAGGGACGGAGAGGGGAAAAAATAGGGGGGGAAAGGGCGAAAAGAATAAAGGGAAATCAAAGCAAAAAAAAGCAAAAATTGAAATAAAAAGAAAGGCAGGAAAATAAAGAAAGGGAAAAAAAAAAAAAAAAAAAGAAATGAACAAAAAACGGAGGGGAAAGAAAAGAAAAACAAACAAAAACCGGCGGAGCGAAGGGGAAAAAAAAAAAATCAAAGGAAAACAAACAAGCGGGCGGGAACAATCGGGGCGGATGTCGCGGAGATGTCGCGGAGATGTCGCGGCCGGAGGCGCCGCCGGGCTCGGGGGGGGTCCGGGGGCGTCCGGGATGTGCTGCTGCTCCTGCGCCCCGTTCCCCGCCGAGGGGGAGGCCGAGGGACCCCCGAGGGCGGACAGGGTGAGACCCCCGCGGGTGGGGACACGGGGGGACAACGGGGTCCTGTCCCGGGGGTGCCACTGGGGTCACAGTGCTGCTCTGAGGGGTCCCAAAGTGCCCAAGGGGGTCCCAAAGTGGCCAAGGGGGTCCCTAAAGTGTCCATGGGGGTCCCAGAGGTGCCCAAGAGGGTCCCAAAGGTGCCCAAAGGGGTCCCAAAGTGGCCAAGGGGGTCCCAAAGGTGCCCAAGGGGGTCCCAAAGGTGCCCAAGGGGGTCCCAAAGGTGCCCAAGGGGGTCCCAAAGGTGCCCAAGGGGGTCCCAAAGGTGCCCAAGGGGGTCCCAAAGGTGCCCAAGGGGGTCCCAAAGGGGTCCCAAAGTGTCCATGGGGGGCCCAGAGGTGCCCGTGGGGGTCCCTAAAGTGTCCATGGGGGTCCCAAAAGTGCCCAAAGGGGTCCCAACCGTGCCCAAAGGGGTCCCAAAAGTGCCCGTGGGGGTCCCAGAGGTGCCCGTGGGGGTCCCTAAAGTGTCCATGGGGGTCCCAAAAGTGCCCAAAGGGGTCCCAACCGTGCCCAAAGGGGTCCCAAAAGTGCCCGTGGGGGTCCCAGAGGTGCCCGTGGGGGTCCCTAAAGTGTCCATGGGGGTCCCAAAAGTGCCCAAAGGGGTCCCAACCGTGCCCAAAGGGGTCCCAAAAGTGCCCGTGGGGGTCCCAGAGGTGCCCGTGGGGGTCCCTAAAGTGTCCATGGGGGTCCCAAAAGTGCCCAAAGGGGTCCCAACCGTGCCCAAAGGGGTCCCAAAAGTGCCCGTGGGGGTCCCAGAGGTGCCCGTGGGGGTCCCTAAAGTGTCCATGGGGGTCCCAAAAGTGCCCAAAGGGGTCCCAACCGTGCCCAAAGGGGTCCCAAAAGTGCCCGTGGGGGTCCCAGAGGTGCCCGTGGGGGTCCCTAAAGTGTCCATGGGGGTCCCAAAAGTGCCCAAAGGGGTCCCAACCGTGCCCAAAGGGGTCCCAAAAGTGCCCGTGGGGGTCCCAGAGGTGCCCGTGGGGGTCCCTAAAGTGTCCATGGGGGTCCCAAAAGTGCCCAAAGGGGTCCCAACCGTGCCCAAAGGGGTCCCAAAAGTGCCCGTGGGGGTCCCAGAGGTGCCCGTGGGGGTCCCTAAAGTGTCCATGGGGGTCCCAAAAGTGCCCAAAGGGGTCCCAACCGTGCCCAAAGGGGTCCCAAAAGTGCCCGTGGGGGTCCCAGAGGTGCCCGTGGGGGTCCCTAAAGTGTCCATGGGGGTCCCAAAAGTGCCCAAAGGGGTCCCAACCGTGCCCAAAGGGGTCCCAAAAGTGCCCGTGGGGGTCCCAGAGGTGCCCGTGGGGGTCCCTAAAGTGTCCATGGGGGTCCCAAAAGTGCCCAAAGGGGTCCCAACCGTGCCCAAAGGGGTCCCAAAAGTGCCCGTGGGGGTCCCAGAGGTGCCCGTGGGGGTCCCTAAAGTGTCCTCCCAAGGGGGCCCCAAAGTGTCCATGGGGGTCCCAGAGGTGCCCGTGGGGGTCCCTAAAGTGTCCATGGGGGTCCCAAAAGTGCCCAAAGGGGTCCCAACCGTGCCCAAAGGGGTCCCAAAAGTGCCCGTGGGGGTCCCAGAGGTGCCCGTGGGGGTCCCTCTAGTGGCCAAGGGGGTCCCAAAGGTGCCCAAGGGGGTCCCAAAGGTGCCCAAGGGGGTCCCAGAGGTGCCCAAGGGGGTCCGAGAGATGCCCAAGGGGGTCCCAAAGGTGGCCAAGGGGGTCCCAAAGTGGCCAAGGGGGTCCCAAAGGTGCCCAAGGGGGTCCTAAAGGTGCCCAAGGGGGTCCCAACCGTGCCCAAAGGGGTCCCAATGGTGTCCAAAGGGGTCCCAACCGTGCCCAAAGGGGTCCCAAAGTGTCCAAGGGGTCCCTAAAGTGGCCAAGGGGGTCCCTAAAGTGTCCATGAGGGTCCCAAAAGTGCCCCAAGGGGTCCCAAAGTGTCCAAGGGGTCCCTAAAGTGGCCAAGGGGGTCCCAAAGGTGCCCAAGGGGGTCCCTAAAGTGTCCATGGGGGTCCCAAAAGTGCCCAAAGGGGTCCCAAAGTGTCCATGGGGGTCCCAAAGGTGCCCGTGGGGGTCCCAAAAATGCCCAAGGGGGTCCCAAAGGTGCCCAAGGGGGTCCCAGAGGTGCCCGTGGGGGTCTCACTCCCGTCCCGTAGGGTCCCCCCCGTTCTTCCTCCCCTCCCCCAGGCTCCCCCCGGGGGGTCCCTCAGCCTCTGCCCCACCCTCGGGGGGGTCGGGAGCAGGGACAGACCCCGGGACCCCCTTCGGGATGGGGAAGGGGAGCTGGGGGGGGGTCCCGAGGCGGTTTTTGGGGGGGCTGCCGGGGTTGGAGCCCGGAGCCGCCCCGGGGGGGGAAGGGGGGGGGGGATGTGGAGGGGGGGGGGTGACGCGGTGGCGTGGCTGGGGTGGCTTCGGTGGGGTGGCTTCGGTGGGGTGGCATTGCCAGGGTGGCATTTCCAAGGGGGATTTGATGGGGTGGCATTGCCAGGGTGGCATTGCCAGAATGACATTTCCAGGGTGGCATTGCCAGGGTGGCATTGCCAGGGTGGCTTTGCCAGAGTGGCATTGCTGGGGTGGCATTTCCAAGGGGGATTTGATGGGGTGGCATTGCCAGGGGCAGAACTGCCAGGGTGGCATTGCTGGGATGGCATTTCCAGGGTGGCATGGCTGGGGTGGCATGGCTGGGGTGGCTTTGCCAGGGGCAGAACCGCCAGGGTGGCATTGCCAGGGTGGCTTTGCCAGGGTGGATTTGATGGGGTGGCATTGCCAGGGTGGCTTTGCCGGGGTGACATTTCCAGGGTGGCATTGCCAGGATGACATTTCTAGGGTGGCATTGCCAGGGTGGCTTTGCCAGGGTGGATTTGATGGGGTGGCTTTGCCAGGGTGCATTGCCAGATTGCTTTTTCCACGGGCAGAGTTGCCAGGGTGGCATTGCTGGGGTTGGCTTTGCCAGGGTGGCATTGCCAGGTTGCTTTTTCCACGGGCAGAGTTGCCAGGGTGGCATTGCTGGGGTTGGCTTTGCCAGGGTGGCATTGCTGCAGTGGCTTTGCCAGGGTGGCATTACCAGTGTGGCATTGCTGGGGTGGCATTGCTGCAGTGGCTTTGCCGGGATGGCATTACCAGGGTGGCATTGCTGGGGTGGCTTTGCCAGGGTGGCTTTGCCAGGGTGGCATTGCTGCAGTGGCATTGCCAGGGTGGCATTGCCACAGTGGATTTGATGGGGTGGCATTGCTGGGGTGGCTTTGCCAGGGTGGATTTGATGAGGTGGCTTTTCCAGAGCGGAGTTGCCAGGGTGGCTTTGCCGCAGTGCATTTTTTGGGATGCCTCTCCTGGGGTGTCTTTTCCATCCTGGTTTTGCCAGCCTGGCAGGGCTGGGGTCGACACGATGGCATGGCTTTTCCAGGTTGGCTCTGCCAGGGCAGAAATGCCAGGCTGGCTTTGCCAGGATGAATTTCCAGGCTGGCTTTGCTGCAGTGCCTTTGCCAGGGTGCATTTCCTGGAAAGGAATTGCCAGTTTGCCAGGGTGGCATTACCAGTGTGGCATTGCTGGGGTGGCATTGCTGCAGTGGCTTTGCCGGGATGGCATTACCAGGGTGGCATTGCTGGGGTGGCTTTGCCAGGGTGGCTTTGCCAGGGTGGCATTGCTGCAGTGGCATTGCCAGGGTGGCATTGCCACAGTGGATTTGATGGGGTGGCATTGCTGGGGTGGCTTTGCCAGGGTGGATTTGATGAGGTGGCTTTGCCAGGGTGGCTTTGCCAGGGTGGCATTACCAGGGTAGCTTTTCCAGAGCGGAGTTGCCAGGGTGGCTTTGCCGCAGTGCATTTTTTGGGATGCCTCTCCTGGGGTGTCTTTTCCATCCTGGTTTTGCCAGCCTGGCAGGGCTGGGGTCGACACGATGGCATGGCTTTTCCAGGTTGGCTCTGCCAGGGCAGAAATGCCAGGCTGGCTTTGCCAGGATGAATTTCCAGGCTGGCTTTGCTGCAGTGCCTTTGCCAGGGTGCATTTCCTGGAAAGGAATTGCCAGCAGGAATTTTCTGGGGTGGCTTTCTCACGGCGGCTTTGCCAGGATGGCATTTCTGGGTGCCTTGGCCCGGGTGGCATTGCCGCAGTGACTTTTGCAGCCTGGACTTGCCGGGGTGGCTTTTTCTGGGGTGGCTCTGCCATGGCGCCTTTGCCGGGGTGGCTTTGCCGCAGTGGCTTTTCTGAGGAGGCTTTTTTTGGGATGACTTTTTTTGGGGTGGCTCTGCTGGGGCGGGATTGCTGGGGTGGCTTTGCCACGTCGGATTTGCCGCAGCAGCTCTGCCGGGGCGGCTTTTTTTGGGACGGCTTTTTTTTGGGGCGGCCTCGCCGGGACGACTCTGCCCGCGGTGGCTTTTCCAAGACGACTTTTTTTGGGGTGGCATCGCCGCCTGGGCACCGTTCCCAGAGCCCAATTCCTGCCGGGTTTGTTGCCCGGAGCGGGAGATGGTTTCTCCATTTCTCCACCGCGGCACATCCCGGCTCCCTGGCGCTGGTGGCCCCTGGCTGGCGCGGTGCCCTCGGCCTCGGTGGCAGCTGCTCGGTGGCAGCTGCGGGCGATCCGCGCCCACCCGCGTTCCCACCGCATCTGCTGCCGTCGCTCTGCCGGGAGCCGGGGGAGGAGGGGGTGGCAGGAGGGTCCCCGCGACCCCTCGGTCACCTCTGGGTGTCCCCCAGCCTGCAACGTCACCATCCACAACCGCTGCAAGGACACGCTGCCCAACTGCACCAAGGTGAAGCAGAAGGTGAGCGCGGGGTGAGGGGTGCGTGGGGAAGGAGGGGACGGGGGACGCTGGGGACACGCGGGGACAGTGACGCGGGGACAGTGACGCTTCCGCTCCCCCGCAGCAGCAGAAGGCGGCGCTGCTGAAGAACAGCTCAGCCCTGCAGTCGGTGTCCCTGCGCAACAAGAGTGAGCGGGGGAGCTCCCCTTCCCTCCCCTCCCCTCCCCTCCCCT
>NW_024499318.1:318422-325240 GCF_017590055.1 Onychostruthus taczanowskii
CTGCGCAGGTAGGGCCGGACAGGGGGTGTGGGGTGGGGGGACGGGGACACCGCGGGGATGGGGACGGAGGGACAGGGACAGAGGGACAGGGGGACAGGGGGACAGGGACACCAGGGACAGGGGGACAAGGGGATGGCACCACCAGGGGGATGGGGACACAGGGACAGGGCCATCAGAGCCTTGGGGACACAGGGATGGGGACAAAATGGGGTTGGGGACAGGGGCACAGGGCCACCAGGGACAGGGGGACATGGGGACATGGGGACATGGGGATGGGGACACAGGGACATGGGACACCGTCAACACCGCGTCACGCATGGAGTCCACCGGGCTGCGTGAGTGACAGGGACAGGGGACAGGGGGACATGGGGACACTGGGACAGGGGACATGGGGACATGGGGACACAGGGACAGGGGACATGGGGACATGAGGACATGGGGACATGGGGACATGGGGACAGGGGACATGGGGACAGGGGACACAGGGACAGGGGACATGGGACACAGGGACACAGGGACAGGGGACATGGGATGTGGTGATATGGGGACATGGGACATGGGGACACAGGGACATGGGGACAGGGGACATGGGGACAGGGGACACAGGGACAGGGGACATGGGCCACAGGGACACAGGGACAGGGGACATGGGCCACAGGGACACAGGGACAGGGGACATGGGCCACAGGGACACAGGGACAGGGGACATGGGCCACAGGGACACAGGGACAGGGGACATGGGCCACAGGGACACAGGGACAGGGGACATGGGCCACAGGGACACAGGGACAGGGGACATGGGCCACAGGGACACAGGGACAGGGGACATGGGCCACAGGGACACAGGGACAGGGGACATGGGCCACAGGGACACAGGGACAGGGGACATGGGCCACAGGGACACAGGGACAGGGGACATGGGATGTGGTGATATGGGGACATGGGACATGGGGACACAGGGACATGGGAATATGGGGACACAGGGACAGGGACTGGGGACACAGGGACAGAAGACACAGGGACAGGGGACACAGGGACAGGGGACACAGGGACAGGGGGACAGAAGACAGGGGGACATGGGGACAGAAGACAGGGGGACATGGGGACACAGGGACAGGGGACATGGGGACACAGGAAGAGGTTGGAGAAGCAGGAATGGGGACAAAGGGACAGGACGGAGGGTGCAGGGACAGGGAGGCAGTCATGAGGGCACAGGGCCAGGCTGGGTGGCTGTCCCTGGGGTCCTGCTCCCTCTGTGCTGTTAGGGTGCTGTCCCTGTCCCTGGGGTGTGTCCCTGTCCCTAGGGTTGTGTCCCTGTCCCTTGGGGTGCTGTGTCTGGGGGTGCTGTCCCTGTCCCTGTGGTGTGTCCCCATTCCCGTGGCGTGTCCCCATGCCCATGGCATGTCCCCGTGGCATGTCCCTGTCCCTGGGGGTATGTCCCTGTCCTTGTCCCTGTCCCTGTCCCCGTGGCGTGTCCCCGTGGTGTGTCCCTGTCCCTGTGGTGTGTCCCCATTCCCGTGGCATGTCCCCATGGCGTGTCCCTGTCCCTAGGGATGTGTCCCCGTCCCCACGGCGTGTCGCCGTCCCCGTGGTGTGTCCCCGTGGTGTGTCCCTGTCCCTATCCCTGTCCCCGTCCCCGTCCCCGCGGTGTGTCCCCGTGGTGTGTCCCTGTCCCCATCCCCGTCCCCGTGGGTCCCCGTGGTGTGTCCCTGTCTCCCCGTCCCCATCCCCGTCCCCGCGGCGTGTCCCAGTCCCCACGGTGTGTCCCCGTGGTGTGTCCCTGTCCCCGTCCCAATCCCCATGGCGTGTCCCCGTGGTGTGTCCCTGTCCCTGTCCCTGTCCCCGTCCCCATCCCCGTCCCCGCGGCGTGTCCCAGTCCCCATTATATTATATTATATGATATATGATGTGATATGATATGATATCTGATATTAAATTATATTAAATGAATTTATATTATATGAAATCATATTATATGAAATCATATTATATGAAATCATATTATATGAAATCATATTATATTATATTATATTATATTATATTATATTATATTATATTATACTATATTATATTATATGAAATTATATCATATCACATTATATGAAATTATATTGAATGAAATTATATTATATTATATTATATTATATTATATTATATTATATTATATCATCATATCATATTATATGAAATTATATGAAATCATATTATATGAAACTATAGTATATGAAACTATATGAAATGATATTATATTCTATTATATGAAATTATATTAAATTAGATGAAATTATATCATCATATCATATTATATGAAGTAATATCATATGAAATTATATTATATGAAAATATATTATAGGAAATTATATTATATTATATTTTATGGAATTATATCACATGAAATGATATTATATGAATGATATACTAGACCTATACAAAGCTATAGAGGAAAGGATAGATCCGAGCACTAGAAAAGAATGAACAAATAAACGCCGTGGCTTCTCAGAGCCTCCACAAGCTGCCTTTGCCTGGTCACGAGTAAAAACAATTCACGTGCTCCGTAAACAATTCAACAATTCCCCAAATCACATCCCGGGGCAGCAAAGCCGGGAGGAGCTGGAGCTCCCAGCACGAAGTCCTGGGCAGGGGAGTGTTCCCAGGAAATGCCACGAAGGGGGATGGGGATTTGGGGGAGATGGGGGGGGTAGCGGGGGACCTGGGGGGCAGGGGACAGCTTTGGGGTGGGGATGGCCGGGGGGGACACACTCAGTGATGTCCCCTCGCTGTCCATGATGTCCCCTCACTGTTCCTGATGTCCTCTCGCTGTCCCTGTGTCCCTGATGTCTCACTGTCCCCTCGCTGTCCCTGATGTTGGGATGGGGATGGGGGTCTCTGTGCTTTGGGGGAACCCCGGGCTGGGGATGGGGGTCTCTGTGCTCTGGGGGGCTCCCGGGATGAGGGTTGGGGTCTCCATCCTCTGTTAGACCCCCGGAATGAGGGTTGGGGTCTCCATTCTTTGGGGGAACCCGGATGGGGATTGGGGTCTCTGTCCTCTGGGGGACCCCTGAGCTGAGGATCAGGCTCTCCATCCTCTGGGAGACCCCCGGGAGGGGGATCGGGGTCTCCATCCTCTGGGCACTCCCAGGACGGGGATTGGGGTCTCCTTCCTCTGGGAGACCCCCGGGATGAGGGTTGGGGTCTCCTTCCTCTGGGAGACCCCCGGGCTGAGCGCTGGGGTCCATGAAAAACCCTTCTCCCACCTCCGTGCCTCAGTTTCCCCGACTTGCGTCCCTCCCTCACCGAGCTCCTGGGGGGTCTCTGCTTTTCGGGGAGGGGGGTGTCACCGATGGAGGGGTGGTCCCCGCTGACGGGGGGGTCTCTGCCCCCAGCGGGTGACCCGCTCCCCTCTCCTGCGCCGCCACGGCGTCCCCGAGTGCATCCTGCTGGTGACGCAGCGCATCACCAAGTACCCGGTGCTCATCGAGCGCATCCTCAAGAACTCCAAAGGTACCGGGGGGAGGGGTCGGCAAGGAACGGGGACCACCCTTGGTGGGGGCGGGGCAGGAATCCCAGCTTCCCTCCCCTTCTCCCAGACAACGAGGGGGACAGCGCGGACCTGTCGCGGGCGCTGCGCCTGGTGAAGGAGCTGCTGTCGGCCGTGGACGAGGAGGTTCACGCCTGGGAGCTCCGCGGGCGCCTCTGGGATGTTTTCCGGCGCGTGGATCCCCGCGCCAAGGTGCCGCTGCTCTGGGACAGCCGGCCCGGGGCCTTCGGCAGGGACGAGCTGCTCCGCAGGAAGCTGGTGCACAGCGGCGGGATGCTCTGGAAAACGGCGGCCGGGCGCTTCAAAGGTGGGAGATGCCGGGGGGGGGGAAAAAAAATGGGGATTGGGGATGATGGGGGAGCTCCCAGGTGATGGGGGATGGCCGTGGGAGGGCCTCTCTGAATTTGGGGTCAGACTGGGACTCAGGGGGGGCTCAGCGGGGTGAACCCCCCACTCATCCCGGCTCATCCCAGACGTGCTGGTGCTGCTGATGACGGACGTGCTGGTGTTCCTGCAAGAGAAGGACCAGAAATACACCTTCCCCATGCTGGTGAGCTGAATAAATGCACCTTCCCCAAGCTGCTGAGCTAAATGCACCTTCCCCAAGCTGGTGAGATAAATAAATGCACCTTCCCTGTGTTGATGAGATAAATAAATGCACCTTCCCCATGCTGGTGAGCTGAATAAATGCACCTTCCCCTTTCTGCTGAGCTAAATGCACCTTCCCCAAGCTGGTGAGATAAATACACCTTCCCCATTCTGGTGACATAAATAAATACACCTTCCCCATGCTGGTGAGCTGAATAAATGCACCTTCCCCTTTCTGCTGAGCTAAATGCACCTTCCCTAAGCTGTGAGATAAATAAATACACCTTCCCCTTTATGGTGAGATAAATAAATACACCTTCCCCATGCTGGTGAGCTGAATAAATGCACCTTCCCCTTTCTGCTGAGCTAAATGCACCTTCCCCAAGCTGGTGAGATAAATAAATGCACCTTCCCCATGCTGGTGAGACAAATACACCTTCCCCATTCTGGTGGCATAAATAAATGCACCTTCCCCAAGCTGGTGAGATAAATAAATGCACCTTCCCCATGCTGGTGAGACAAATACACCCTCCCCTTTCTGGTGAGCTAAATAAATGCACCTTCCCCATGCTGGTGAGCTGAATAAATGCACCTTCCCCATTCTGCTGAGCTAAATACACCTTCCCCTTTCTGGTGAGATAAATGCACCTTCCCCATGCTGGTGAGATAAATAAATACACCTTCCCCAAGCTGGTGAGCTAAATGCACCTTCCCCATGCTGGTGAGCTGAATAAATGCACCTTCCCCTTTCTGCTGAGCTAAATGCACCTTCCCCAAGCTGGTGAGATAAATAAATGCACCTTCCCCATGCTGGTGAGACAAATACACCTTCCCCATTCTGGTGGGATAAATAAATGCACCTTCCCCAAGCTGGTGAGCTAAATGCACCTTCCCCATGCTGGTGAGCTGAATAAATGCACCTTCCCCTTTCTGCTGAGCTAAATGCACCTTCCCCAAGCTGGTGAGATAAATAAATGCACCTTCCCCATGCTGGTGAGACAAATACACCCTCCCCTTTCTGGTGAGCTAAATAAATGCACCTTCCCCACGCTGCTGAGCCGCCCCCTCCTCACCCCGACCCCCGCGGGGGGCTCCGGGGCAGCGTTCCCCCCCTGCCAGCGCTCCCCCATCGCGCAGGACAAGCCGGCCGTCATCTCCCTGCAAAACCTGATCGTGAGGGACATCGCCAACCAGGAGAAGGGGATGTTCCTGATCAGCGCCGCGCCGCCCGAGATGTACGAGGTGCACGCGGCCTCCCGGGACGACCGCAACCACTGGATGAAGGTCATCCAGCAGGCTGTCAGCCTGTGAGTGTCCCCCGGGGCTTGGGGACACCTGGGGATGGCTGGGAATTGTTGGGGGGTCCGTGGTTACAGGGTGGGTGGTGGTGGGTGCTTGGGTGGAGGGGAGAAGGGTGGGCGTGGGGTGGTGGGTTGGGGGTTCCTGGCTGTGACCCCCCATCCCGGCCCTGCCAGCTGTCCAAGCCGCCAGGATTTCCCCCTGATTGAGACGGAGACTGAAGCGTCCTTGAGGAAGCTGAAAGGTGGGGGCTCGTCCCTGTGTATCCCACCCCGTGCATCCCATCCTATCCCGTGCATCCCATCCCATGCATCCCATCCTGTGCATCCCATCCCATGCATCCCACCCCATGCATCCCATCCTGTGCATCCCATCCCATGCGTCCCCCCCCGTGCATCCCATCCTGTGCATCCCATCCTGTGCATCCCATCCCATCCCGTGCATCCCATCCTGTGCATGCCATCCTGTGCATCCCACCCCGTGCATCCCATCCTGTGCATCCCATCCCGTGCATCCCATCCCATCCCGTGCATCCCATCGCATCCCGTGCATCCCATCCCATCCTGTGCATCCCACCCCATGCCATCCCATCCTGTGCATGCCATCCCGTGCATCCCATCCCACCCCGTGCATCCCATCCCATCCCATCCCACCCCGTGCATCCCACCCCATGCATCCCATCCTGTGCATCCCATCCTGTGCATCCCATCTTGTGCATCCCATCCCATCCCGTGCATCCCATCCCATCCCATCCCATTGATCCCATCCCATTGATCCCATTGATCCTGTCCCATCTCATCCTGTGCATCCCATCCCATTCCACTGATCCCATCCCATCCTGTGCATCCCATTGATCCATTGATTCCATCCCACCCCATTGATCCCATTGATCCCATCCCACTAATTCCATCCCATTGATCCCATTGATCCCATTGACCCCATCCCACTGATCCCATTGATCCCATTGACCCCACCCCACTGATCCCACCCCATCCCATTGATCCCATTGACCCCATCCCACTGATCCCACTGATCCCACTGATCCCATTGATCCCATTGACCCCACCCCACTGATCCCACTGATCCCATTGATCCCATCCCATACTATTGATCCCACTGATCCCACTCCACTGATCCCATTGATCCCATCCCATCAATCCCATCCCACTGATCCCATTGATCCCACTGATCCCATTGACCCCACCCCACTGATCCCACTGATCCCATTGATCCCATCCCACCCCATCCCATCCCCTCGACGCCCCCTCCCCGCTGACCCCGCTGTCGCTCTGCAGAGCGGATGGAGCAGCACGACCGTCAGATCGCGGCGCTGCTGGAGGACAAGGTCGGGATTTTTGCCGACATGCTGGCGCTGGGCAGCGGCTGCTCCGAG
>NW_024499318.1:325543-328779 GCF_017590055.1 Onychostruthus taczanowskii
GAGGGGGGACAGGAGGGGGACAAGGGGGGACCCCTGCCCCGACCCGTCCTGCTCCCAAATCCATTCCCTGCCCTCTTTGCCCCCCTTCGTTCCCTTCCCATTCCCCTGTCTCCCCTCATTGTCCGTGCTCCCTCTTGCCCTATTCCCCCCTTTTCCCCCCTGGACGAGGGGGGACAGGAGGGGGACAAGGGGGGACCCCTGCCCCGACCCGTCCTGCTCCCAAATCCATTCCCTGCCCTCTTTGCCCCCCTTCGTTCCCTTCCCATTCCCCTGTCTCCCCTCATTGTCCGTGCTCCCTCTTGCCCTATTCCCCCTTTTTCCCCCCTTTTTCCCCCTTTTCCCCCCTTTCTCCACCCTTTTCCCCTCTTTTCCCCTCTTTTTCCCCCTTTCTCCCCACCTTTTCTCCCCTTTTTTCCCCCTTTTCCTCAATTCCCCCATTTTCCCCCTTTCCCCTGCTTTGTCCTCTTCCCATTCCCCTGTCTCCCCTCATTGCCCCCTGTTCCCTCTTGCCCTATTCCCCCGTTTTTCCCCCCTTTTTCCCATCCCATCCCATCCTGTGCATCCCACCCCATGCCATCCCATCCTGTGCATGCCATCCCGTGCATCCCATCCCACCCCGTGCATCCCATCCCATCCCATCCCATTGATCCCATCCCATTGATCCCATTGATCCTGTCCCATCTCATCCTGTGCATCCCATCCCATTCCACTGATCCCATCCCATCCTGTGCATCCCATTGATCCCATTGATTCCATCCCACCCCATTGATCCCATTGATCCCATCCCACTAATTCCATCCCATTGATCCCACCCCACTGATTCCATTGACCCCATCCCACTGATCCCATTGATCCCATTGACCCCATCCCACTGATCCCATTGATCCCACCCCACTGATCCCACCCCATCCCATTGATCCCACTGATCCCACTCCACTGATCCCATTGATCCCATCCCATCAATCCCATCCCACTGATCCCACTGATCCCATTGACCCCACCCCACTGATCCCACTGATCCCATTGATCCCATCCCACCCCATCCCATCCCCTCGACGCCCCCTCCCCGCTGACCCCGCTGTCGCTCTGCAGAGCGGATGGAGCAGCACGACCGTCAGATCGCGGCGCTGCTGGAGGACAAGGTCGGGATTTTTGCCGACATGCTGGCGCTGGGCAGCGGCTGCTCCGAGCCCCCCCCGGCCCCCCGCGGGACCCCCTTCCCTGGGGACCCCGCCCGGGGCCCCCGCGGGGACGTGCTGCTGCACGACGCCATCCGGGAAGGTACGGGAGCTGCGGGGTGGGCAGGGGAGGTGGGATCTCCATCGGGGGTGGGATGGAAACTTCTGGATGCACCAGGATGTTCTGGGAGGGGATGGAAACTTCTGGATGCACCAGGATGTTCTGGGATGCTCCAGGATGGGGAGATCCAGGGTGGGCAGGGGAGGTGGGATCTCCATCGGGGGTGGGATGGAAACTTCTGGATGCACCAGGGTGTTCTGGGGTGGGATGGAAACTTCTGGATGCCCCAGGGTGTTCTGGGAGGGGATGGAAACTTCTGGATGCCCCAGGGTGTTCTGGGATGCTCCAGGATGGGGAGATCCAGGGTGGGCAGGGGAGGTGGGATCTCCATCGGGGGTGGGATGGAAACTTCTGGATGCACCAGGATGTTCTGGGAAGGGATGGAAACTTCTGGATGCACCAGGGTGTTCTGGGAGGGGATGGAAACTTCTGGACACCCCAGGATGCTCTGGGACGCTCCAGGATGGGGAAACTGAGGCATGGGAGGGGCTCACGCTGCCCTTCCCCCACAGTGGAGTGCCTGAAGGAGATTTTCACGGGATGCAGCCGGGACCGGGACCAGAACCAGAACAACCCCCCCGAGGCCGAGAGCTGCCCCAGCCCCAGTGCCAGCAGTAAGGGGGGGACACGGGGAGGGGTCTCTGGGTTTGGGGGGGGACCCCCGGGACCCCCCTGGGGCTCAGCCAGCCTTCCCCTGCAGACGGTGACTCCGGCAGCATCAACGGCTCCTTGGAATTCCGGGCGGATCCGGACGCTGGGCAGAGGGTGAGTTGGGGAGGGGGCGCAGGGGGGGACACAACTGGGGACCCCCAGCCCGCGGTGGGACCCTCGGTGTCACCACACTCTCTCCACAGGACGGGAATGGGAACCAGGTCCCGCCGAGGGGATCCCAGGAGGTGAGGAAGGGGTTTTGGGACCCCCGGGGTGCCTCAGTGTGTCCCCCCCCTCGATGTGGCACTTGGGGTTCACATCCCCCCCCCCACCCCCTTGGAGCCTGGTTCGTCAGAAGAAAATTGTTGTTCTCCCCTAATGACTTCATTGTAAAACTTTGTTAGGTTTGTATTCACATTCCCATCTCAAAATGAAGGTAGGGCATATAGGCAGGAACTCCCTGTTCTTTCAGGGACGTGTCACCACACTCTCTCCACAGGACGGGAATGGGAACCAGGTCCCGCCGAGGGGATCCCAGGAGGTGAGGAAGGGGTTTTGGGACCCCTGGGGTGCCTCAGTGTGTGCCCACCTCGATGTGGCACTTGGGGTTCACCCTAACCCTAACCCCCTCCCCAAAATCTTGTCCCCCACAGGAGATCAACCAGCGCCTGGTGAACCTCTACGGGCTCCTGCTGCGGCTCCAGGTGGGACAGGGGGACAGGAGGGGGGACAGGAGGGGTCCCCCTTTCCCCCGCTCCCTAACCCCTCTCCCCGCAGCTCCACCTGTCTCACCAGGAGGTTCTGCTGGAGCTGCCGCTGCCGGAGGGGCTGCAGCGGCCGCGGCCGCGCCGGGGCTCGCAGCCGGCCGTGCCGGTGACCGGAGCGGCGGAAGCGGCTCCCGGTGCGGAGCTGGCGCTGCTGCAGCGGCAGCACGGGCTGCTGCAGGAGGAGCTGAGCCGCTGCCGCCAGCTCTGCCAGGAGCGGGCGCAGGAGGCGGCGGCGCTGGAGTCGCGGCTGCGGGACAGCGAACGGGAGCGCTCCCGGTTGGAGCGGGAGCTGCAGGAGGCGCGGGGGGCACCGGCGGGGCCGCGGGGACGGAGGGCGGCGGAGCCCCGGCGGAGGAGCCTCCCGGCGGGGGATGCGCTGTACCTGAGCTTCACCCCGCCGCAGGTGAGAGCGGGGGCACCGGGGGAACCGGGAATCGGGGGTACCGGGGGAATTGGGAACAGGGGGAACCGGGAATCGGGGGAACCGGGGGGATTGGGAACAGGGGGAACCGGGAATCG
>NW_024499318.1:330028-344109 GCF_017590055.1 Onychostruthus taczanowskii
CGGGGGGAAGGGGGAAGCGGGGGTACCGGGAACAGGGGGAACCGGGAATCAGGAGCACCGGGGGAACCGGGAACAGGGGGAACAGGGAATCGGGGGTACCGGGAACAGGGGGAACCGGGAATCAGGAGCACCGGGGGAACCGGGAAACGGGGGTACCGGGGGTACCGGGAACAGGGGGAACTGGGAATTGGCAGCACTGGGGGAACCGGGAACAGGGGGAACCGGGAGCACCGTGGGAACCGGGAATCAGGGGTACCGGGGGTACCGGGGATACCGGGAACAGGGGGAACCGGGAATCGGGGGTACCGGGAACGGGGGGAACGGGAGCACTGGGGGAACCGGGAATCGGGAGTACCGGGAACCAGGGGAACCGGGAACCAGGGGAACCGGGGGAACCGGGGACACCGGGAGCACCGGGGGTACTGGGAAAACCAGGAGCACCGGGGGAACCGGGAGCACCGGGGGTCGCTGTGAGTTGTGCCCCCCACGCGTGGGGGTCTCAGGGGCTCGGGTCTGACCCCCCCACCCGTTCCCACCCGGCAGCTGAGCCACGCCAGCCCCCCCGCCGTCCTCCCGTTCCACCCCCCCGCCTTCCCCGGCGCCCGGGACGAGCTGGAATTCCGGGCAACCGACCCCGAACGGCTGCGGGAGGGTGAGGACACCCTGGATGTGCTCCTGGAGGATGAGGGGGGCTTGGGGGGTCGCCACTCCCCCCCCGCCAGCCCCCGAGGTGGGTCCCTGTTTTGGGGGGAGGGGGGCAGATCCCACCCTGGGACCCCGATTTTATTTTGGGGAGGGGTTAACCTGGAGTTCTCCCGCAGATTTCCTGAGGATGCAGGATATTCCCGAGGAGGTGGAGAACAGCCAGGAGCTGAAGGAGGGCGATGGGGACAGTTAGGGACCTCCGCAGCCCCCCCAGCACCCCACGATCCCCCCCCACCCAGGACACCCCGGGGGCCGGATCCAGCCCCCGGTGCCAGCCCCGCTGCCATCCCCACCCCGGTGCCACCGCCACCCCCATCCCGGTGCCACCGCCACCCCCATCCCGGTGCCAGCCCTGATCCCAGCCCGCTGCCGGCTGTGACCGCCCCCAGTGCCAGCCCCGACGCTGCCTCGGTCCCGAGCCCACCCCAGCTGCGACGATCCCGGAGGAATTCCACTCCCAGCCCCGATTCTGGTCCCGATCCCGGCTCCAATCCCTGTCCCAGCCCCGATCCTGGTTCCAGTCCCTGTCCCGGCCCCGATCCTGGCTGCAATCCGAGCCACATTCCCAGTTCTGGTCCCTATCCTGGCTCCAATCCCTGTCCCAGCTCCAACCCCCATCCCAATCTCAATCCCAAACCCAATCCCTGTTCCAGCCCCAGTTCTGGTCCCGATCCTGCCTCCAATCTCTGTCCCAATCCCGGCTCCAATCCCTGTCCCAGCCCCAATCCCTGTCCCGATCCAAATCCCAATCTCAATCCCAGTCCCAGTCCCAGTCCCAGTCCCGGTCCCATTTCTGACGCTGCTCCCGATGCCAGCTGCAATCCGAGGCCCATTCCCATCCTCCTCCCCAATCCCAGCCCCAATCCTGACCCGAACCCAGCCCCCAGCCTGGCCCCGCAGCCCCTCCCTGCTCCCCGTCCCGGTTCCCGTTCCCAGACCCAGCTCTCGGTTCCCGGTGCCGGTGCCGGTGCCACCCCTCCCGGTGCCACGCTGGAGCCCAGCCCGGCTCGGTGGCACTCGCCAAACCAGCCGGACGGGCACAGGCCGGGACACGCTGCGGCCTCTCCGCCCCCTCCCGGCTCCGCGATCCCTCAGGATCGGGAGGATCTGGGGAAACTGAGGCACGACATGCGCGGGGGGGACCCGCACTGGGGGGGATCCTGTCCCGGGGCGGGGTCTGGGGTCGTGTCCTGGATTTGGGGTCCCGCAGGTGGAGAGCTGGACGCGGCAGGACCAGAAGCTGCTGGAGGCGGTGACACGCGGGGACGTGGCCCGGGTGGCCGCCCTGGCCGCCCGCAAGGCCGCCCGCCCCGCCAAGCTCAACGCCAGGGGACAGTCCGCGTATGTCACGGCCGGGGGGACACCGGGGGGCTCGGGCTCGGGGGGGGGGGGGGGGGGGCGGGGGGGGGGGGGGGGCACGGGGGTCACGGCCACCTCTCCCCCCCCCCAGGCTGCACCTGGCCGCGGCCGGGGGTCTCACCGAGTGCCTGACGCTGCTGCTGGAGCACGGGGCTCCCGTCAACGGGACCAACGATGACGGTAGGTGGGGACAGCTGGGCACAGCTTGGGGACACCTTGGGGACAGCCAGGCAGGTCCCTGTGTCACCTGTGGAGGAGCTCAGACCTGCACCCCCAAGGCAGGGAGCCCCGGGAGTGTCCCCGAGGAGGGGGTGTCCCCTGAGGGAGGGGGGTGTCCCTTAGGGGAGCAGTTGTCCCCCGGGAGTGTCCCCAGAGCCCGTCCTGTCCCCACAGGCAGCACCGCCCTGCACTTGGCCACCATCGCCTGCCAGCCCCAGTGCGTGAAGGTGCTGCTGCAGGTGGGAGAGGGACGGGAACGGGGTGGGAGTGGGGTGGGATTGGGAATGGGATGGATGGGATGGGATGGGATGGGAATGGGAACAGGAATAGGATGGGAGTGGGAATGGGATGGGATGGGAACAGGATCTGGAATGGGATAGAAGTGGGATGGGAATGGGATGGGAATTGGAATTGGCAGGATGGGAGTGGGATGGGAATGGGAACGGGATGGGATGGAAACAGGAATTGGATTGGGATGGACTGGGGGTGAAAACAGGGATGGAGATCAGGACAGAGCCAGGGATAAGGATGGGGATGCAGAGGAGGATGAGGATGGAGGTGGGATGGGCACAAGGACAGGGAACAGGGACGAGGATGAGGATGGGAGCAGGGCTGGGATGGGGTCCAGGGCCGTTCCCATTCCCATTCCCATCCCCTTCCCGCACTCCCCCCAGCACGGAGCCAACGAGCGCCACGTGGATAGGCAGAACCGGACACCGCTGCACTGGGCCGGTGAGGGGGGGACACGGGGACACCCCGGGACTCGTGGGGGACACCAGAAGAGTCCCCCAGAGGCCCTGCAGTGACAGCACCCCCCCCGCAGCCTCCTCGGGCTGCGCCTCCAGCGTGCTCCTGCTCTGCGACCACGAGGCGCCACTGGATGTTCCCGACGCTGTGAGTGGGGACAGGGGGACAGCAGGGGGTGGCAGGGGACAGCAAGGGTTGGTGGTCACCCCAAGTGTCCCCCCAGCACGGCCAGACCCCCCTGATGCTGGCAGCACAGGGGAACCACGTGGCTGTTTGTGCCCAGCTCCTGCGGCGCGGGGCCGAGCCCGGGCTGGCCGACAGGGATGGCAGGTGGGTGACGGGGGACCCTGGGGACACTGGGGACACTGGGGACACTGGGGACACTGGGGTGTCCCCAAGGGTGTCACCGCTGCGGGGAAGGGATTGGGGTCACCTGTGCCACCGTGTCACTGTGTCACGGTGCCATCTTGTCACTGTGCCCGTGCGCCACCCCCTGCCATCCTTCACTGTCCCCATGTCCCTGCGTGTCACATCCCGGGCTCAGGACGGCGCTGGAGCTGGCCCTGGCTCACGGCAGCCTGGAAGTGGCCGAGCTGCTGCAGGGCCACAAGAGGGACAAGGACACTGGGAATGTCACCGGGAGTGTCACCGGGCAGGCCCCGAGCTGGGCTCCCCAGAAGGTCCCAGACTGCGGGAGGAGAGGTGAGACCTCCTGGAGCCCCCAAAAAAAGGGATAAAAAATGGGAAAACAACGGGGAAAAATTGGGAGAAATTGGGAAAACGGGATTGTGTTTTTCCCTCCCGCAGAGAATGGTGCTGGACAGGTAGGAATCCAGGGCGAGGAGGAGGAGGAGGAGGAAGATGAGGAGCAGCGGGATGGCCGCGCTGCCCGGCGGCTGCGGGAGGAGCTGGCGAGGAAGACTCTGGAATGCCGGCGGCTGGAGGAAGCTGCCGAGGGCATCCGGCGGCGGCTGCGGGAGCTCGTGCGGCTCCTGCCGGCACGGGACGCGGGTGAGGATGAGGAGGATGAGGAGGATGACGGCGCCTGCCTGGAGCTCCTGGCCCGGCGCGTGGCGGAGCTGAGGAAGAGGACGAGGGATGAAGAGTGGCAAGGAGGACAAGGCAGCGGCGAGGCCCCGGCGCTGATCCCGTTCCTGGCCTGGCTGGGAGAGGAGTGCTCCAAAATGCGGGAAGCCAAGGCCGGCGCCTTCTCCCGGAGCCGGGAGCTGCGTGGGGAAGCCGAGAATTCCCCCCGGGACCAGGCTTGGGAGCAGCTGGCGGCGGGGCTGGAGCAGGCGCTGGAGCAGCAGGACCAGATCCACGCCAGGATGCTCCAGGGATCCCAAACCCTCCTGGAAAAGCTCCGCCGGGAGCCGGTGAACGGCACGGAGCCGGCCGCGGGCGGGAAGAACCGGGAGGAGATCCCGGCAGAGAGCGGGAGGATGGAGAAGGAGCTGCTGGAGCTGCGGGAGGGCAACGGGAAGCTCCTGGTGGAGCTGGCGCGGCTGGGCCGGGAGCGGGAGCGGCTGCAGCGGGAGCTGCGGGAGCTGCGGGATCCCGGGAACCGGGACGAGGCGCGGCGGCTGCGCCGGGAGCTGCGGGCGCTGCGGGACGGGCTGGGAGCGCGGCTGCGGGAGGCGGGAGGCGACGCCGGGGCCGCGATCGTGCGGGATTTGCAGCGGCGGCTGGACGCGCTGCTGCGCTCGCAGCACGAGGCCCTGCAGCTCATCACGGAGATGGAGGGAGAGCCCGGAGAAAGCCCCGGCAGCGACGGGGACGGCGGCACACCGGGAGAACCGGGAGGCGGCGCGGAGCGCGGCGCCGCCGGGGTCCCGCCGGGCTCGGAGGCGGAGCGGTGGCGGGAGGCGGCGGCGGCGGCCGAGGAGAGGGCGGCCGGGAGGGAACGGGAGCTGCGGGAGCTGCGGGAGACGGCGGAGGGGCTGGAGAGCAGCCTGGCAGCGCTGCGGGAACGCGCGGCCCGGCTGGAGCGCGCCTGCCGCGACAAGGACGGGAAGGTGAGGGACGGGACCTCCCCAGCACCGGCCCCGTCGCCGTCATCCTCCTCTGCCATCCTTGTCCCCATTGCCGACCCCTTCTTGTCCTCATCTTCCTCCCATCCTTGTCCCCATCGCCAACCCCTTCCCGTCTTCCTCTTCCTCCCATATCCATCCCCATGTCCTTCCCAACCCCATCCCCTTCCCAGTCCTCTTTCCATCATCATCATCATTATCATCATCATCATCATCATCATCATCCCTTTCTCACCGTTGTTCCCATCCCATCCCATCCCATCCCATCCCATCCCATCCCATCCCATCCCATCCCATCTCATCCCACCCCATCCCCATCCCCATTCCAATCCCATTTCCATCCCCATCCTGTTCCCCCTACCAGCCCCATTTGGGGGGACCTCGGGGGGAGCTGAGCAGGACCTTGGGGGCTGACAGGGACCAAGGGGGCTCTGGGGGGGGGGGGGGGTGTGCCCCAAATCTGCCCCTGGCTTTGCCCCCCCAGCTGAAGCAGCTGCTGGTGGAGACGGAGAAACTCTCGGCCGAGGTGTTGGGGCTGCGGGGCCGGAGCGCCCGGCTCCAGCTCCAGCTGGAGGTGAGGACAGCGCCCGGTGTCACACCGCGTCACCCTTTGTCACTCTGGGTCACCCAGCGCCACCCTGTGCCCCCCCAGGTCCAGCAGAAGCAGCACCGGGACACCGTGGCCGTGTACCGGAGCCACCTCCTCCACGCTGCCCAGGTGGGACCCCCGGCCCCGCCCGGGCTCTCTGGGGGGCGGGGGCACAGTTTTGGGTGGGATCCCTGGAAAAGCCGCTCTCCTTCCTCCGCAGGGATTCATGGACCAGGGCGTCCACGCCGCGCTGCTGCGGATCCTGCGGGCCGAGGCGGGAGCGGGGCTGTGGCATTAAACCGGGAAACCGCCACACACGTGTGCTGTTCTGTGTCCTGTTCCATGTCCCCATCCCGTGTCCCATCCCATGTCCCATTTGGTGTCCCCATCCTGTGTCCCCATCCCGTGTCCTGTTCTGTGTCCTATTCCATGTCTCCATCACATGTCCCGTTCCATGTCCCATTCTGTGTCCTATTCCATGTCCCCATCTCGTGTCCCATCCCGTGTACCATTTGGTGTCCCCATCCTGTGTCCCCATCCTATGTCCTATTCCGTGTCCCATTCCGTGTCCCCATCCCAACAGCCCGGGGAAGGAGCTGCACCCTGCTCCACTCCCCCGGAATCCACCCGAAACCACACAAAGCCACTCCTGGGGTCTCCATGTCCCCGCTCCAGCCCGGGCTGGGATCCCACTGATGTTTATTCCCACTGGGAACTTTATTCCTGCTGGGATCCCACTGACGTTTATTCCCACTGAGGTTTATTCCCGCTGAGGTTTATCCCTGCTGTCCCCAGCCCAGCCCCGCTCTCCACCTCCCCAGGGCGAATTTGGTGCCGGTGCTGACGCGCTCCAGGTCGGGGCCGTGGGCCGGGGCGCGGCGCAGGAAGATCCCGGTGGGAATCCGGGAGCTGCGGAAGCCGCCGGCGCTCAGCTCCGTGATCCTGGGACACGGAACGGGCTCAGGGACGGGGCCACGGCCAGGCTGGGCAGCCCCAGGGGGTCCCAGCCTCGTGTCACCGTCCCCACGGGTCAGGGGGGTCTCACCCCACGGTGGCCGGCAGCTCTCTGGGGAGTGATTCCGGTCCCGGTCCCGATCCCGGTCCCGGTCCCGGTCCCTCGGCTCCATCCTCGGTGGCAGCGATGGCCTCCAGGAGCCGAGGCTCCAGCCAGGCCACGGCGCTGACCTCACACGGGCTCGGACACAGCCGGGCCTGGGCACGGACCCCCCGTGGAGGGAGAGACCCCCACGCTGGGGGGGACCCCAACCTCAAGAGGGACCCCCCCCCCCCCTTGGAGGGATCCCAGCCTCTGGAGGGGAGGAACAGCCCAGCCATGGGGGGACCCCCACCCTCAGAGAGACCCTCAGAGAGACCCCCGTCCAGAGAGGGACTGCAACACCAAGAGGGGCCCCCCACCCACGGAGCGACCCCCTTGGAGGTGCCCCCACCCATTGAGGGACCCCACCCACGGAGGGACCCCCTCGCAGGTGCCCCCACCCATGGAGGTGCCCACCACCCTTGGAGGGACCCCCCCACCTGCAGCTGCTGCCGGGGCTCGGCCGAGCGCAGCCCCAGGTAGGTGACAATGTGGTGACAGCGTGGTGGCCCCCAGCTCAGCGAGGGGGGGAACAGGGACTGCGGGGAGCAGGGGTGACCCGTGGGACACCTGGGGGTGTCACCCCCCTGCCCAGCCCCGGGTTTGGGGGGGGGTCGTTACCTCCCAGAGGCCGAGCAGGTGCCAGGAGAAGGTGCCGGGCTCCAGGTGCAGCCCCGTCTCCTCGGCCAGCTCCCGCAGCCCTGCGGCCACCAGCTGGGGGTTCGGGGTGTCAGGGGACAGCCGTGTCCCCACGCTCACCTGGGCACCCCCTGCCCTCCCCGCGGTGCCACCTCACCTCTTCTCCTGGCTCCAAGTGCCCACCTGTGTGGGGGGACAGGAGTCAGGGCACCCCAAAACAGCTGTCCCCAGCTGAGTGAGGTGTCCCCAGAGCTGCTGTCCCCCGCACTCACCTGGTGGCACCCAGACATCGGGGAAGTGGCGCAGGGTGGCGGCCCGGCGGGTCAGCAGCACGTGGCCGCAGGTGGCCTCCAGCAGCACGGCCACCGCTGCGCCCACCCCCGGCTGTCCCCCCCGGCCGCCCGGCGTGTCCCCTCCCAGCTTGGCGGGGCAGAACGGGGGTCTCTGCGGGGACACGGGGATGTCAGGGGTGCCATGTCTGCCAAGGGGGGACGCGGTGACACCGGGGGAGCCACCGGGGGTGGCGGCCCCGCGCACCTTGAGCACGGTGAGGCTGGAGCCGGGGAAGGGGACGTCGGAGATGAGGAAGCGGCCGCGCTGCAGCCCGCAGCTCACCGGGGCCGCGTCGGTGTGCGCGGGGCAGAACACGCCGGTGACGCTCTGCGGGGACACCGCGCCCGCTGGCACCGCGCTGGCACCGCGGCGCTGCGGCGGCCGCTCCCCCCGCCCTGCGCTGTCCCCCCCCCCAGAGACCCCAGACCCCTCCCGGTGCCCCCAGNCCCGCCCCCGCGCGCCGCACGTGCACGAGCACGCGCGCGCCCGCCATGACCGGGGGGCGGGGCCTCCTGTGAGGGAGGCGGGGCCTGGCGCCGTTCGGGTGGGCGGGGCTTCGACGGCGCCGGCGACGGCGCCCCCTGCAGGATCTGCCGGGAAAGGCCCCGCCCACGGGAGGTCACCGGAGATTGGGGACAGTTCTGTGTCCCGTGTGTCCTGAGTGTGTCCCCCGTGTGTCCCCTGTCCCCTGTGTGTGTCCCCGTATCATGTGTGTGTCCCCGTGTCCCCTGTGTGTGTCCCCCGTGTGTACCCGTGTGTCCCCTGAGTGTGTCCCCCGTGTCCTGTGTGTGTCCCCTGTGTGTGTCCCGTGTGTCCCCTGTGTGTCCCCTGTGTGTGTCCCGTGTGTCCTGCGTGTGTCCCCCCGTGTTCTGTGGTCCTGTGTGTGTCCCCTGTCCCCTGAGTGTGTCCCCTGTGTGTCCCCTGTGTGTGTCCCGTGTGTCCCCTGTGTGTCCCCCGTGTCCCCTGAGTGTGTCCCCCGTGTGTCCCCTGTGTGTTCCCCGTGTCCCCTGAGTGTGTCCCCTGTGTGTGTCCCCTGTCCCCTGTGTGTGTCCCGTGTGTCCTGCGTGTGTCCCCCGTGTCCTGTGTGTCCTCTGTGTGCATCGGTTGGGACGGGGTGGGTTTAGGGTGAGTTTTGGTGGTTTTGGGGTGTTTCTGGGGAGAGTGTCAGTGGTTTTGGGTTGAGTTTCAGTGGTTTTGAGGTGTTTTTGGGGTGAGTTTCAGTGGTTTTGGGGTGTTTTTGAGGTGTTTTTGGGGTGAGTTTCAGTGGTTTTGGGGTGTTTTTGGGGTGCGTTTCAGTGGTTTTGGGGTGTTTTTGGGGTGCGTTTCAGTGGTTTTGGGGTGTTTTTGGGGGGAGTTTCAGTGGTTTTGGGGTGTTTTTGGGGTGAGTTTCAGTGTTTTTGGGGTGTTTTTGGGGTGTTTTTGGGGTGCAGGCTGCCTGTTGTGGGGTGCTGGGCCGGGGGGTGTGTAGGGCGCTGTAGGGGCCACGCAGTGTTGCTGCGGGGGGGTTGTTTTGGGGTGTTTTAGGGTTTTGGCTGGGACGCTGAGTGTTGTGAGGGTGTCGTGGGGGTCCTTGGGGTGCGGGGTCGGGGTGTCGGGGGGGTGTTTTGAGGTGCTGCAGTGGGGTGCTGAACTGGGAGCACTGGGAAGGGGACACTGGGGACTTTGGGACAGCAACATTGGAGCAGGGGCACTAGGGACACCGGGAGGGGGAAATGGGGACCCCTGAGAGGACAGGGGACACCGGGGACACTGGGGACACTGTCCCCACTCCGCCCCTCATCCCCGTGCCTCAGTTTCCCCCCGCTCGCAGCCCGGGGCGGGGCGGGGGGGTCGCTCCCAGCCCCACCCGCGATGCCGGGGGTCCCGCTGCTCTTCGTCCTCCTCCTCCTCCTCCTCCTCATCACCGGGACCCCCGCCCAGTCCTTCCCGCGGGACCTGGTGGCTCGCAGCACCGTGGGGCTCGCAGGTGAGCGAGGCTCGGGGGGGCGGCCCCGGGGGGCTGCCGGGGGGGGGTGGTCTCACCGTGTCCTCCCCCTCCGCAGCCACCGCCGCGTACCCGCGCTTCGGGGGTCTCCGGGGGGACAACGGCACGGCACGGCTCGGCCTCGACTTCCAGCGGATGCTGCGGCTGAACGGGACGCTCTTCGTGGCTGCCCGGTGAGCGCGGCGGGGCTCGCCGGTACCGGGGCGCGGCTCCCGTGCGCGTCCGTGCCCGGGCATCCTCCTCTGTGCTTGTGCAAGGATTTGCACGCTCCTGCGCCCTTGTCGGGGCTTCCCCCGGGCGGGACCCCGCAGTCCCCTGTGCGTGCTGTCCCCTTGCACACCCCCGTGTCCCCTTGCACACTCCTGAGCCCCCTTTCACACCCCCGTGCCCCTTGCCCACCCCCGTCCTCCCCTTTCACACCCCCATGCCCCTTGCACATCCCCGTGCCCCCTTGCACACTCACGCCCCCTCCCCAGGGATCACATCTACGCCTTCGACCTGCGGCAGGACAAGGGGACGCTGTACCCGGAGCGGGTAAGGGGGACGGGGACCCTGGGGACAAGGGGGGGGGGCACACGGGGCGAGGGTCCCCGTGCCCACCCACCCCCTGTCCCGTCTCACCTGGCAGCACCTCACCTGGGAGACGCAGGACAGGGAGAACTGCGCCATGCGGGGCCGGCGGCAGGTGAGGGGGCGAGGACGGGGGGGATTCGGGGTGCGGGGGTTCGGGGTGCGGGCTCTGACGCCGGGGTCCCCGCGTGTCCCCACCACAGGACGAGTGTCACAATTACATCCGGGTGCTGGTGCCCCGCGACGCCGAGACCCTCCTGGCCTGCGGCACCAACGCCTTCAGCCCCCTGTGCCGCACCTACCAGGTGGGGGGGGGGCCCGGGGCTGGCGACCCCCGGGGTGAGAGGGGCTCGCAGCCTGCCTGGGATGGGCTGGGGGTGTCAGCCGTGTCCGTGCTGGGGGTGGGGATGGCACAAGGGGGTGCTGAGTATTGTGGGGGGGGGTCTCACGGCCTCTGGGCGTGTCCCCCCCCCCAGGTGAGCAGCCTGGCACAGCAGGGTGACGAGGTCAGTGGCCAGGCCCGCTGTCCCTTTGACGCCAAGCAAAGCATCGTGGCTCTCTTTGTCGGTGGGTGCCGGGCACACGGGGTGGGGGGGGAGCCGGGGGGGCACAGGGGTGACCCGGTGTGTCCCCCCCACCCCGCAGATGGCAGCCTGTACTCGGCCACGGTGGCCGATTTCCAGGCGAGTGATGCCGTGATCTACCGCAGCCTGAGCCCCGGGCAGGCTCCCCTGCGCACCCTCAAATACAGCTCCCGCTGGCTGCAGGGTACCCCGAAATGGGGAGGGGGTCTGTGGGGGTGGGATGGGGGTCTGCAGAGTGGGGCAGGGGGAGGTGGGGATGGGGTTGGGGGTGCAGGGCTGCAGTCTGGGGGTACAGGGGGGCAGGATGCAGGGGAGGGGCTGAGCAGAAGGGTGTGGGACAAGGACAGGAGGTGGCAGGGGCTGATGGTGCCTCCAACCTCCCCTGGCCCCCCCAGAACCCCACTTTGTCCAGGTGCTGCCCTACGGCCCCTACGTATACTTCTTCTTCAGGGAGGTGGCAGTGGAGCTCAGCGCCCTGGGCAAGGTGGGTGCGGGCATGGGGGGCACAGTGGGAGCACCCAGGGACCTCCCACCCTAGGGTTGAGGCAGGGGAGACTCCTGAGCCCCTCACCAGGGTGTCAGGCCTGTGGGTGACCCCTGGGTGCCAGCCTGAGGGGACAGCAGTGATGCCCAGGGGTGCCCAGGCGCCCTGGGTGGTGACCCTGAGGGTGCCCAGGTGGTGACCCTGGGTGTCCAGGTGGTGACTCTGAGGGTGTCCAGGTGGTGACCCCAGGTGTCCAGGTGGTGACCCCGGGTGTACACGTGCTGACCCTGAGGGTGTCCAGGTGCCAATGCCTGCGGGTGTCCAGGTGCTGACCCTGGGTGTCCACGTGGTGACTCTGAGGGTGTTCAGGTGCTGACCCTGAGGGTGCCCAGGTGCTGACCCGCGTTGCTGCCCAGGTGCTGACCCTGAGGGTGCCCAGGTGCTGACCCTGAGGGTGCCCAGGTGCTGACCCAGGTGCCCAGGTGGCTGACCCTGAGGGTGTCCAGGTGCCAATGCCTGCAGGTGCCCTGGGTGGTGACCCTGAGGGTGCCCAGGTGCTGACTCTGGGTGCCCAGGTGCTGACCCGCGTTGCTGCCCAGGTGCTGACCCCAAGTGCCCAGGTGCTGACCCGGGTGCCCAGGTGCTGACCCGCGTTGCTGCCCAGGTGCTGACCCTGAGGGTGCCCAGGTGCTGACCTGGGGGCCCAGGTGCTGACTCTGGGTGCCCAGGTGCTGACCCGCGTTGCTGCCCAGGTGCTGGTGGCCCGGGTGGCCCGGGTGTGCCGCAACGACCGCGGCGGGTCCCCGCGGGTGCTGGAGCGGCGCTGGACGTCCTTCCTGAAGGTGCGGCTGCAGTGCTCCATCCCTGGGGACACCGTCTTCTACTTCGACGTCCTGGAGGCCGTGACACCCCCCCAGACCCTGCATGGGCGCCCCGCTGTTCTCGCCCTCTTTGGCACCCAACCCAACAGGCAGGGACAGGGGGACAGGGGGACGTGGGGACATGGGGTCGTAGGGACATGGGGACACAGGGACGTGAGGACGTGGGGACATGGCAATGTGGGGACATGAGGTTGTGGGGACATGGGGACACAGAGACATGAAGGCATGGGGACATGGCGATGTGGGGACACAGGGACATGAGGACATGGGGATGTAGGGTCATGGGGACGTGGGGACATGGGGACACAGGGAGGGCGTTGCCCAGGGGGACATGGGCATGGACTCAAATGGGGACATGGGGACACGGAGGGACAGTAACACAGAGACACACAGAGGGAAACAGAGCATGGGGACACACGTGGGACACGGAGGGCTCCTGGTCAAACCGAGGCCATCCTGTCCCCTCTGCTGCCACCGCAGCATCCCCGGCTCGGCCGTGTGCGCCTTCTACCTGGCGGACGTGGAGCGCTCCTTCGAGGGCCCCTTCGCCGAGCCCCGTGGGACCACCTGGACCCCCGTGCCAGAGGAGAGGGTCCCTCAGCCCAGGTACCAGCCCAGGCACCCCCACCCCACACCGGGACACGCCCGGGTGCCACAGGCACCGCGTCCCCACGCCCGCTGTGCCGCAGGCCGGGCTGTTGTGCCGGGATGGGCCCTGCTGCCGGCGTTGTCACCTCCGGGGACTTCCCTGACGAGACGCTGGTGTTCGCCAAGGAGCACCCGCTGCTGCACGGCGCCGTGGGCCCCGCGGGCGGGCGGCCCCTCTTCACCCACACCGGCACCAGGTGCAGGGACAGGGTGGTCTCAGGGACAGGGTGGTCTCAGAGAGAGGGTGGCCTTGAGGACAGGGTGGTCTTGGGGAGAGGGTGGCCTCAGGGACAGAGTGGTCTCAGGGAGAGGGTGGCTTTGAGGACAGGGTGGTCTTGGGGACAGGGTGGTCTCGGGGACAGGGTAGTCTCAGAGAGAGGGTGGCTTTGAGGACAGGGTGGTCTTGGGGACAGGGTGGTCTCAGGGAGAGGGTGGCCTTGAGGACAGGGTGGCCTCAGGGAGAGGGTGGGCTTGGGAAGAGGGTGGCCTTGAGGACAGGGTGGTCTTGGGGACAGGGTGGTCTCAGGGAGAGGGTGGCCTTGAGGACAGGGTGACCTCAGGGAGAGGGTGGGCTCGGGAAGAGGGTGATCTTGGGGACAGGGTGGGCTCGGGAAGAGGGTGGCCTCGGGGACAGGGTGGTCTCAGGGACACTGTGGCCTCGGGGACGGGATGGACTCGTGGATGGAGTGGCCGTGGGGACAGGGAACAGCCGACGTGAGGAGGTCCAGGGTGCTGCAGGGTGACAGGGAACAGTCCTGGCCCAAGGCTCCTGTCAAGGGTGTGGGGGGCCAGGGAGGGTGCAGGAAGCCCCCAGGCCCGGCTTTGCGAGGCCGTGTCCTGCCGCAGGCTGACCCAGCTGGCCGTGGACACGGGCGCGGGGCCCCGCGGGAACCACACCGTGCTGTTCCTGGGCGCCGAGGACGGGCGGCTGCTGAAGGTCCTGGCAGCTGCACAGAGCCCCGAGGCCACGCAGCCCCCCGGGGGCACCCCGGCACCGGGGGACACCCAAGAGCCGGGGGACAGCAGGGACAGCAGTGGCAAGACGCTGCTGCTGGAGGAGATCAGCCTCTACGACCCCGGGCGGTGAGGGGCAGGCGTGGGGTGCCCAGGGCTGGGGTCTGGGGGTCTCAGGGGATGCTGGAGGGGGCTTATGGGGGCCATGGGTACTGGGAGTGCTGGGGGCTGGCGGGCACTGAGGGGTTGGGGCTGCTTG
>NW_024499318.1:344940-369846 GCF_017590055.1 Onychostruthus taczanowskii
GCAAGGGAATGGGAGTGTGCAAGGGAATGGGAGTGTGCAAAGGAATGGGGATGTGCAAGGGAATGGGGATGGGCAAGGGAATGGGGATGGGCAAGGGAATGGGGATGTGCCAGGGAATGGGAGTGTGCAAAGGCAGGGGACTGTGCAAGGGAATGGGAGTGTGCAAGGGAATGGGGATGGGCAAGGGAATGGGGATGGGCAAGGGAATGGGGATGTGCCAGGGAATGGGAGTGTGCAAAGGCAGGGGACTGTGCAAGGGAATGGGGATGGGCAAGGGAATGGGGATGTGCCAGGGAATGGGAGTGTGCAAAGGCAGGGGACTGTGCAAGGGAATGGGGATGGGCAAGGGAATGGGGATGTGCAAGGGAATGGGGATGGGCAAGGGAATGGGTGTGTGCAAGGGAATGGGTGTGTGCAAGGGAATGGGAGTGTGCAAGGGAATGGGAGTGTGCAAAGACAGGGGAATGTGCAAGGGAACGGGGATGTGCCAGGGAATGGGGATGGGCAAGGGAACAGGGATGGGCAAGAGAATGGGAGTGTGCCAGGGAACGGGGATGGGCAAGGGAATGGGAGTGTGCAAGGGAATAATGGGGATGGGCAAGGGAATAATGGGGATGGGCAAGGGAATAATGGGGATGGGCAAGGGAACGGGGATGGGCAAGGGAATGGGGATGGGCAAGGGAATGGGAGCGTGCCAGGGAATGGGAGTGTGCAAAGGAATGGGGATGTGCCAGGGAATGGGAGTGTGCCAGGGAATGGGGATGTGCAAAGACAGGGGAGTGTGCACGGGCATGGAGACACAGGAGCGTGCAAAGGCACAGGGACACAAGGATGTGCAAGGTCAGGGAAGTGCCCAAAGGCACGAGAACAGGGGAGGGGACAGGGGCACACACGGGGACAGGGACACACACGGGGACAGGGGCACACACGGGGACAGGGACCTGGATGGCAGCTGCATCCCCGTGTCCCCGCAGGAGCTGCCTGGCTGCCCGAGACCCCTATTGTGTCTGGCTGCCCTCCAGGGGCTGCGTCCCCTTCTCCGAGGACCTTCCGTGAGTGTCCCTCCCACCCCCGGGCTCCTGGGGCCCTGCCCCGTGTGGGGACACGCTGGGGACAGAGGGTGATGTCCCCTCTGTGTCCCAGGAGTGGCTTCCAGCAGGACGTGGAGGGATCCCTGGGGATCAGCGGGACCTGCCAAGGTGAAGTGGGGGAACAGGGGGGACACTGGGAATGTTTGGGGATTTCTGGAGACACGAGGTCACGGGGGGATGCCACCACGGTGACACTGGGGTGGCTCTGGCACACATGATGCCAGAAGATGGGGAGGACGTGGAGGGGACAGGGGTGGCTCCAAGGGACACGGGGGGGCCTGGCCTGACCCTGCTGTGCTGTCACAGGGGCTGCAGAGGACAATGACGAGGATGGAGACCTGGCCCACGGTCAGTGACGTTGTCTGAGTGCCCTGGGGAGCAGGGAGGGGTGTCCCGGGGGGGCAGGGGCACCCCAGGGTTTGGGGAGGGGGGCACCCAGGACTGGGGAGGGACTGCGGTGTCTCAGACACAGGTATGAGACCCCCAGGGACAGGAGAGAGACCCCAGGGGTGGGATAAAGATCCCAAGGGTGGAAGAGGGACCCCAAGGAAGGGGAAGGACCCTGGGGTGGGGGGACCTCAGTGACCAGGAGGGACCCCAGGAAGAGGAGAGGGATGAGGGGGGACCATCGGGACCCCAGCGACGGGAGGGGGAACCCCAGGAGTGTCAGCGGGACCGGGGGGGGGGGTTATCGGCCCTCCCGTTGTCGCCGGGCTGACGGGTGGTCCCGCAGGGGTGCGGCACCCGGGCCCGGAGGCCGAATCGGCGGTGCCGGTGCCGGTGCTGGTGGGCTGCGTGCTGGGCGCCTTCGCCCTGGGAGCCCTGGCCACCGGGCTGGCGGCCACCTGCTGCCAGCGCCCCGCCGTCCCCAAAGCCCCCCCGGAGCCGCCCTGCGCCCCTCGGACCCCGACCCAAACTCCCGTCCCCCGCCTGTACCCCGCGCTGCCGCCGCGGGACCCCCCCGAGCCCGAGCCCCCCGCGCTGCCCCCGGCCCGCGCACCCCGGGACCGGGAGCCCCGGAGCCCCCCGGGCCGGGACCACCGGGCAGGGCTGCCCGGGAGGAGATGCCGCAGCGGCCGCCCGGGGGCTCGGGGTGGCCCGTGAGCCCCCCGGGCAGCGGCTCCTTTACCAACCGGGTGCTGCCGCGCTCCGCGGGTCCCGGACCCCCCTTCGGCCCCCACGACCGGGCTCCGGTGCGCCTGGATGTGCCCCCCGACAGCCCCCCGGCCCCGCGGCGGCCGCTGGCACAGAGCCGCTCGCTGGGGGGGACCCCCGTGAGCCCCCCCGGGCCGCCGCGGGGCCTCACCCGCATGCACTCGTTGGGGACACCGGGGGGGACAGCCTGGGGACCCCGGCCCGGCGCCCTGGAGCGCTCCCTGTCCATGAAGCCCCCCGTGCTCCCCAAGCCGCTGCTGCTGCCCGCGGCCCCGGGGCGGCACTGAGACCCCCCCGGGACACCCCAACTGCAGCCGGGGGACCCCGAGCTGTCACCGTCCCCCTGCTCTCTGTCCCCATGTCACCAGGACAGCCCCCAGCAGGGTGACAGGGATCCCCGTGTCCCCACCTTGCGGTGACAAGGTCTCCGTGTCTCCCATCCCCCTGGTTTTGCTTTTTTAAAAAATCCTTTCTAATTTATTTTCTGTTCGGCGGGGGGATGGGAGTTGCTGTCACCCCCCTTTTGGGGACACCAGGAAGGGGGACACACGGCCCAGCCCATCCTACTGTGTAGGACCAGGGCTGGGCCGGGGCACTGCAACAGTGGCACAGGATTTTAATAAAAAATACACAGCAAAAAACGAGCCTGAATGTTGAAATTTCTGCATTCCAAAGCGTTTTCGTTGGTAGAAAAGCGGGGGCAAGCCTTTGTGTTCTTGTCCCAGCACTCAGGGAATCTATCCCCGGTTTCTTCAGTTTATCAAAACAACGTGATAAAAATCCAAATTCATCAAATTTGCCCCAAGGGAGGGGATGGGGGTGGAAGGGAGGCTGCCCGACCCCCCAGCTCTGTGCTCCCCCTTCCTGGGCGTCCCAGCAGGATTTGGCATAAACCGCTCACAGTCCCTGCAGACAGGAGGGAAACACGTGTCCAATTAACCCCAAAGCGTGCTAATTAACCCCAGAGTGTGCTGATGAGAGGCAGGGCAGGGAAGGGCGCGGGCAGGAAAAGCCCTGACGCGGCACAGCGCGGCCTGGCCTCCCGTGGGAGGGAATTTACTGACCCAAAAAATGCTGCTTTTGGCTTAAAAAGCTCCTTGGTGTTTTTCTGTGCAAGAGGTGGGTTGGGATTCCAGGCAGAGATCAAATCATCCTCAGTTTTGGTCGGCTTTGGTGCACGGATACTTCCAGAAATTAAACCAGGGGATTCCCCTCCAAAAGGTGACAACATCCTCAGCTTTATTTCCTCCAAAAATAACCCAAACATGGGAACTGTCCCACGAGCCCCATGGACTTTTTATTTTTCATTTCCTCTTCCAAATGAGAAGGTTTTTCCCCAGCTGAAGGGATTTTTTTTTTTTTTTTTTTGCAAAATCACCTGTTTTGGGGAGAAGGATGGCAAGAACTGAGGGTGGCAGTGGGGAAGGCACAATACACATCAGCTGCATGTTAAAAATAGAAATTTTAGTTTCAGAAAGTGACATTTGTATCTCCAAAGACAAGCAGACTCCCAGGCTGCCATGCCTGGATTTCCATGTGCCACCAGTTTACTGGCCAGTCTGGGAAGTAAAATATTTGCCTAAATATTGTAAAACCAAGGATTTTTTTTTATTTTGGGTGTTTTGATGAAAAACTCCCTCAAATTCTTCCTGAAACAAACAGGTGAAGGGTGCATTTCCCTGAGAGTGTCAGATGCTCCATGTGACAAACATTTGACGTTGCCTGAATCCAAAAATTAACAATTTTGGAAGAAGAAATTCATGGATAAAAGGGAAAAAATCCCTTCCACACCTCTGCAAATATTTAAAGCAACACACCAAGAGAATATTTTTGTTGCCATTCCAGATCTGGTCCCTGGGATTTGCAGGTCCTTGCACAAGGTCTGGAATTCCCAGGCAGCTCAGCACTAATCCAGCTGCTTTGGCACAGTGGGATTTCTTCCCATTCCCAACAATGCAGGTATTGACATCCCAGAATAAGCCTGGATCACCTGGCTGGGTGGAATTTTGGGGAAAAGCTTCGGATCTCTGCAGGTCAAGGTTTCAAAGCACTTTGTGACACGGAAGGAAGTGGACACCTCTGGATTTAACCAAAAAGAGAGGAAAAGAAGGAATTTTGCTTTCCAAATGCCAGGATCAGGAGGTGACAGTGTCATCAGGTGATCCAGGCTGGTGGGTGTTCCCACAGCACGTGGGGAAATGTGGGAAGGTAGGTGAGATCCCACCTGGATGAATTTCAAAGGCTGGAAAGGGGTGGAACCAAGGTGCAAAAAAAAATAAAAGTTAGCAGTGATGAAAAGTTGGGAGGGAAATGAGAAAAACATTTTTCCTCCTCAAAGAGGGATGAGGAGCCATTCCTGCTTTATTGCTGAGAGCTGGGTTATGCCCAGCTCCTACTGGGAATCCTAAATCATCCCAGCAAAAGCTCCAGGTTTGTCACAGAGCCCACCAGGAGTATCCACCTTGTGTTCCTTGGAGTCATCCCCTCTTCGTTCCACTCCTTGCCTCTTAGGAGGAGGCAATTCCAAATCTGAAATTATTCAAGTGTTTCACCCCAGTGGGGCTGGCAGAATCCAAAGTCAAACATTTTCATCTTAAAAAGAACCACGTGAGGAAAAGTAAAAAGTATAATTTTGATGCCTCACTAATGGAACTTCCAGCCCAGACGGGGTGAAGGAGAGGAACAGAAAGCTCTCCTGGATAATTCCTGTCTCTAAGCTCCCAAGCAGCTTTAAGCACATGCAAGAGCTGCAAATTTCCAGAGAATAAATATTTTAAATCTGTAAACATGAGTTTTTGCTTTGGGAAGGCAGAGTTTGGCCAAGCAGGGAGGAAAAAGCTCATGTGAGTGACTGAAGGTAGCACCACCTAAACAGTTCCCCCTTTGTCTTCCTGGTGGGTCCCAAGCCAGGAATGATTTGTAGTAATTTGGCAAATAATTCAGAATAATTAACAGCTTTAGAAAATTGTTTTTCAGCAGGGCAAGTCTGTAAACAGACAGAACTGATGTAACCCGTCTCGGTGCACGCATTAAGGAGCTGCTCTGCTTCCTAATCCTCTTTTCCTGCCCCGAAGTTAATCCAAATAATCAAGTATCCCTGGGACACGCTGGAAGAATTGGCGGTAGTAGGCAAGGCTGGGGAATGACATCCCTTGAGGAAACAAAGCAGAGCTCTGGAGCTGTGCCCTGCTTTGCTGAACACCATTTGTGTCTGTCTCATAAAATAACGAGATTACAGTGCCCCGGACAGTTTGATGGCAGGACAGGGTGGACTGAGGCTGATATTAATGGGACACTATGAAGTTTTAGATAAATGATGGAGTAACAGGTTGGGGTTTCATGGGTTGGATGATTTATTCCCAGACTGGGACGTTCCCCACAGGATAAAGGAACAGCCTCTGCCAAAGAGACAACGGCCAACTTGGCATTTCTCCTCCTGAGGGCGTTGGGTTTCCAGGAAAAACCCAAAATATTCCAGCGTGGTTTAAGTGGCGCCAACAGACGCCCCACGGACACTCAGCCCCCAGACCCCACGAGTTCCACAGGAGCTGGAATGTTTCCTTCTGGAATTAAACCTGGCTGCTCCTCACCTTGCTCCCCTGGCAGGGACAGGGGGCTCTGGGGACAGTGACAGGAGCTGGGATGTTTCCTTCTGGAATTAAACCTGGCTGCTCCTCACCTTGTGCCCACCTTGATCCTCCTGGCTTTGGGGACAGTGGCACTCAGGAGCTGGAATGTTTCCTTCTGGAATTGAACCTGGCTGCTCCTCACCTTGTGCCCACCCTGCTCCTCTTGGCTTTGGGGACAGGTGGCTCTGGGGACAGTGACAGGAGCTGGAATGTTTCCTTCTGGAATTGAACCTGGCTGCTCCTCACCTTGCTGCTCCTAGCAGGGACAGGACACATGGCTCTGGGGACAGTGACAGGAGCTGGAATGTTTCCTTCTGGAATTGAACCTGGCTGCTCCTCCTCTTTTGTCCACCTTGATCCTCCTGGCTTTGGGGACAGTGGCACTCAGGAGCTGGAATGTTTCCTTCTGGAATTAAACCTGGCTGCTCCTCACCTTGCTGCTCCTGGCAGGGACAGGTGGCCCTGGGGACAGTGGCACTCGGGTGGCACAATGCACAGCTCCTGCTTCCACCACTTCCTCCCTCTTACCTTGGAAAATAAAGCAAAGAGCAGAGAAAAGAGTCAGGGTTTCCTTCTCTCTTCCTTGAATACAAACTGAAGGGGAAAGGCTGGAGTGCGTGGCTTGAGACTCCTGGGATTGTGGAAAACAATGTGGGAATACAGTAGGTTTTAAAAGAAAGAAAACAACACCACTACAGCTCAGCAAAACAAAAGTTTCAGGGTAAACCCAGCGTAGCTGCAAGGTCCAAACAACCTCCAAGACCATCGAGTCCATTTGGAGGCTGGATTGATGATCCTGGAGGGCTTTTCCAGCCTTAATAATTTGATTTTGTGCACATTAATGAAGATCAGCACACCAATGAGAAGCTCTGGAACTGGAGGCAGCAGTTTAGCAGCCCTGGCTCTGCACAGCTTCCTTCCCTGCCCCTTCCCTTGGCTGCATCCTGCTCCCAGAGCAGGAAACTGGGACCTGACCTGTGCTGGGTGCCAGAGAGGAAAACACTTGAGCACCACGGGTCAACAAATCAGGGCTGTGGCACCAGCAGCTTCAAGAATTTAAATTACTTGTACTCTAGAAAAAAAAATAAAAAATGCTTAGCTTTGGGGAAGAGAACGGAATTGAGAAGTGAGGGGATGAGATAAACTTCCACTTTATCAAATTCCTAAATCCAAAGTTAATTAAAGGTCAAACACCATAAAAGATGATTTTGAAAAACAACACAAACCTTTCTGTAAGGAGTTGTCAGAGCCTCAACGTGGGGACAGGAAACATTTGAGATAATTTCACTCTGAACTATTTACCCAGGTTTGTATGTTCCAGTCAATCCATTTCTGCAGCAGGTTTTATTATTTATTTTTTTTTAAATAACTGTTAGAGCACATCAAGGGCTGCATATGGCAACATCAGCCATGGTGGTTCATTTAAAATTGAATAAAAATTAAGTTATTTCTATTGGTATCCATCAGCGTTTCTTTAATGAAGTTTGAACTGGGATTAAATCAATAAATCACCCAAAAAGCAGCTCACTGCAATGGGATATTGACTGAAATGAGATAAACAAGCCTTCTCAGCCCCAAAAACAATGTTTCTTCCTGCAATTGACCATAGTAGCTGCTATTCAATGCAGACTCCGTAAGAATGGGGCAGGAAATTACCGAAATGGGCGCAAGCTCAGTGCAGAGAACCCACAATTCCTCCTTAAAAGGGACAAAAAGAGATCCTGTTCCTCCTAGATCAACAGATTATAGGCACACAGAGGGAAGGTCACCTAAAGTTCTTCTCGTTTAACCCTTGCAATTTGGTTTTTTTCTCTCTTCTTTTACCTGATTTAGCAAGTTGATCAGGTTTGTTTCGTAGAATACTTGGGCTGGCAGGTGAAAACAGCCCAAGCCTGGAGTTTTCAGCACCTTGTCAGCAGATTCCCCTTTAGCCCAGCTAAAGATCCTTGTTGCCATTTAAAAAACAAGGAGAGAGACGAGAAAAGTCTTTATCTGGAAGTGTTAAATTAAATGGTTCTGTTACAATTAAAGCGAGGTTGCTGATGCCACCTCGTGGGAAATGCAAAATTCACCTCTCAGAGCCTTTCCTGAGCCCTTTCTGGGTGGGAATGTCAAGATCTGGGATTTCAAAAGCACTCTCTGATTACTAAGCAAACATTCACCCAGGTGAACGGTCCTGGTTAACCAAAGAATTACTCACATGCAGAAGTGTTTGCAGGATGAGGCCAAAAAGCTCCCCAAAACTTTTCAGTAGCCTCAAGACTGCAGAGAAGCAGCAGTTCGGGTTTCCCCAAACGGACTTGATGAGTTATTAGAAAAATTGTGATTACTCAAAAAGAATTTGCACTTAGAACCAAGTCAAATGGGTTTTCCCAGCCAAAATAAGGTTCAAGGAACAACGGGAAACCTCTTTTATTTCCATCTAATATGGCATAGAATAAATAAGGAGCAACCTACACATCCCTTAGACCTGCTTATCCAGGAATTTCCTTACTCAGTGTTTACACAAAGCCAAGCACTCAACGCTGGCGGTAAAGAGCAAAGCAAACAGCTCCACTCTCGGGATTTGGCACAGGCAGGAATTCTCATTATTCCTCTGTTTCAATCAGCCAAATCTATTTTCTCCAGACCCGGAGCAGGCCCACGAGTAGCCACTCACACTGGAACCACCTTTATTTACTCCAGGGCTGGGATCCTCCTCCCTCACCTCGCCTGGTGAAAACATTCAGGGGCAGGAAGCAGTTTGGGCGTGTTTGGCCACATTTCAGCACTTTTACTTTCCTAAATACCCATCTGCCCTCTACTGGAGAGCAATCTTAGAGGTTTTTTCGCCAAGGTTTTCACGCGCGAGGTCCCCTACCCTTACTTCAGGTGGTTTTGGTGTTTGCTGAAGGGAAGAGATTGAGAACTTGCCTCAGTGTAAGAACGAAGGGATGTTTGTGGTGGGATTTGTTCTCTGGGTGAGCATCCACCACACGGGGGTCCCCCCCCTCCTCAGATCCTCAAGATCGCCCCTCTCAGAGGGTCCCCCAGCCCATTCCCTCACTGGGAGCCCTCTGAACTCCTCACGGGGGTCCCCAAAGCCCCTCACAGCTGTCCCCCATCCTCAGACCCTCAAGATCACAGCCCTTCCCCTCACGGGGGTCCCCAAAGTCCCTCATGGGTGTCCCCATCATCACACCCTCAAGATCGCCCCTCTCAGAGGTTCCTCACTCACTGGGAGCCCTCTGAACCCCTCACGGGTGTCCGCCATCCTCAGACCCCCAAGATCGCAGCCTTTCCCCTCACGGGCGTCCCCAAAGCCCCTCACGGCTGTCCCGAAAGCCCCAGCGACCCCGGCACCGCTGACAGCGCTCGGCCCCGCCCGGGCCCGCGCCTGCCCCGCCGCGGCCTCACAAAATGGCGGCGCCAGCGAGCCCGTGAGGCGGCGGAAGGATATAGCACTTGAGGCTAAAGAGTCCTCTGAGGAGGCGCAGAAAGATCGGGCTGGGCCAGCCCTCGCTCTCAGCGGGAACTGTGGGGAATGCGGGGATTTCTCCTTCTTTTCTCAGTTGTCCTCCCCGCCCTGGGGCTGTCGGGAGAGGGCTGGCAGGGGAGGGTTTTCCTCTGGCGGAAGGATATCAATCAGTAGGGTTGGGCGAGTCGTGATGGGTTCCTGGAGTTAGGTCCGGCAGAGGCGTTTTTGCGCCAAGTATAAAATGGCGGCGGCGCCGCGCTGAGGCGGGGTGGTTTAGATGTGCTTTGGAACGTTGAGAATGGGGATTTGTAAATATATCTGTATTTATATGTGTGTATTTCTGCAGTTTGAGTATACCTGTCCCCTCTGAGCGCCTTCCAGTCCAGGATTTAGCTCCCCTCAGGCTGCCACACCCCCCTGTTCAAGGTGTGTTACCCCTGACTTGCCCAAAATGTCCTTTTTTATGAGGTAAAATTGGAGCTCTGGGGGCTTATTTCTTCTCTGGGGTGTTTTCCTGTGAGGCTTGGAAAAGCTGAAGTGTAAAAAATAGCTTTAATGTGCTTATAATAATGGTTTAGGCTTAGTTTTTCCACGCTTAAGTCTTCCACAGCATGTGCAAAGACGTTAAGGGGGAATTCTCAGCTCACCGTAAAGAGATTTGAGACATTTTAATGCCTAAAAACTTGATGTCAGTCTGCATGTCCAGAGGAATGTGTATGTTTTGTACTGATTTTATTTAAAGTTTCATAATAAATACTTCTGCAGGTTTTCCTAGCTGGGAACACAGAAGTCAAAACAGCTCTGCAGAGGAGAGTTTACATTTTTCATCTCTGGTTTTACACAGATGGTTCAAAAAAGCACACTTGATTATTTCTGCAGATTACAGGAGAGCTGCATCCAATTTTCATAGTAGAATGCAGATTTTTGCAATTTTTTTTGCCTATTCCTGGCACTTTTTAAGTGCTGCCCCGGCCTGCCCCCAGCCTCATGCCCCCCAACTCTCAGGATGGTTTTGGGATGCTCCACATCACTTCATCCCCATCAAACCCAAAAAAAAACACATTCAAGAAGACAAATCAATCCCAGAAAACAATATTGGAAAGGGGAAAAAAAAACCCCAACCTGTTTAAAAGCCAAAAATTATTCCAGGTTGGGATTTTCCCCTCATTTTGAGATGATGCTCAGAAATAAACCTCAGCAGGTGAGAATCTCCCCAGAGAAAACTCAAGGCTTCCACTTGAATGAATGCAGCATTTTTTTGTTGTTATTTTTAAAGGGTTAAGTGGGTGGAAAACCTGAAATATTTTCATCTGGGGGTAAGATCCACCTTTCAGCTCTGCCCCATCACCCTTCCAGACCCCACAATGTACCCAGCATCTGTCCCAGCACTGGGAATAAACCATGTGGGGCATAAAAAAAGGATGAAAAAAATCAAATTTGGGGGCACTAAACACCCAGCCTTGACCCCACTAAGCAAGGACAGAACATCTCCGTGTCTATTTACCCTCCTGGACATAATTTTTTCTGCTTGGGCTCACACCACAAGGCTCAAAATGATTCTTTTTTTCTCAAGAAAAAGGTTTCTGCTGCTACCTTGGGCACATCCCTGCCTCTTCCACCTTGCATTCCCGAGGGGAAGGTTGAGGGACGAAGCAGAATTTTGAGAAATTGGGCCAGGGGAGCGCGGAGGGTCGACGCTTTCTGCAAAACCAGGGCGATTCCCATTGCTCCTCGTTTGCACAAACGAGTTTCTCCCAAACCCTCTGGGAATGGAGGGGGGCAATGGGGGGGCTTTTTCTGCCCCCTCCTCTCGTGTTGTTACCGGCACCGTCGTGATTCCAGGAGGAGAAGGGAGAGAGGATTTGGAGATTTTTGGGGAGCCCATCACCATCAAAGCCGCGGTGAGCTGCTGAGCGAACGAACAGCGGCAAAACCGCCCAGAAACCAAAAAAAAAACCCAAAAAAACCCCAACCCAACAACCTCCAAAGCGACAACAAAACCAAATCCTGGCATGCCTGGCGAGAAGAGAGAGAGCAGGGGGGGCTGAGGAGGAGCAGGGAGGGCTTCAAATTAAATCGAAATCTAAGGAGCTGATGCTGGCGATGGGAGCTCGCCAGAAATTAAAGCTGTTGAACTGCAGCAGACTGACTTCTTCTTCTTCTTCTTGGGAGAGCTCCTGGCTGCCTCGGTGGTCGCTGAGCTTGCCCAGCCCTCCTTTGGGCTTGTAGAGGGCCATGTCTGCCAGCCCCAGCCCCTCCAGCTCGGCCATGTCCAGCCGTGGGATCGGCATCCTCCAGTAGATGAAGGAGTCGTACTGGCTGCTGATGGTGTCCAGCATTTTCAGGCTGTGAAGGGCACAAGGGGGGAAAGGAAAGGAAGAGAAAAACACAGGAGTTGCCCCAAAGTGGCTAGAAATTTCAGGTGTAGCCGTGTTGGCCCTGTCCTGTAGGATAATCCTTAAAAAGGGGGTATTATTTTCAGGATAGCCCCCTAAAAATGGGATATCGTTTTTAGGATAACCCCCTAAAAATGGGATATTGTTTTTAGGATAACCCCCTAAAAATGGGATATCGTTTTTAGCATAAACCCCTAAAAATTTGGTATCCTCTTTAGGATAATCCCCTAAAAAGAGGATATTCTTTTTAAGATAACCTCCTAAAAAGGGATATTCTTTTTAGGATAACCCCCTAAAAAGGGATATTCTTTTTAGGATAACCCCCTAAAAAGGGGATATTCTTTTTAAGATAACACCCTAAAAATGAGCTACCCTTTTTAGCATAACCCCCTAAAAAAAGGATATCCTAAAGGATATCCTTTCTAGGATAATCCCTGAAAAAGGTGATATCCTTTTTAGCATAACCCCCTAAAAAGGGGATACCCTTTTTAGGATAAAAATGGGATATCCTTTTTAGCATAAACCCCTACAAAGGGGATATCCTCTTTAGGACAATCCCCTAAAAAGGGGATACTCTTTTTAGGATAAAAGTGAGATATCCTTTTTAGGATAATCCCCTAAAAATGAGTTGATGGTGGAGGAGAGCAGGGGGTTGTGGAGGTTTGACTCCAGGCTGGGTCTAAGTGCAGGCTCGAGCTCTGCCAGGGTTTTATCCACACCCTTCTCTAACTCGGAGGGGGCCCAAGGGACTCCTCTCGCCGTGCCTCAGTTTCCCCAAACAAACAGCATGGGAGGGGAGGGCAGGGTGGGGATTAACCCCTTCCCATCTGCTCCTCCTGAAATCCCTCCTGCCAGCTCGGAGAGCAGCACCCAAAGGAACTTTTTCCCCACGGAACGGGCACTGAGGGGGGGTCCCTGTGCAGCCCCCTCCTCCTGATCCCACCCCATCCCTCCCTCCCCTGACCGAACCCTCTAGAAAGGGCTGGAAGGAGCCTCGCCCCGCGTTCCCACCACACCCCACCCATCCCTGCCGTGCCATCCATCCCTCCCCGCTGCAGAATTCCCCCTGCAGCCCCACCCCATCCTCCAAAAAATTGGGAAGGAGCAGGACGAGACGTGGATCAGCTTCGCGATGGAGCTGAGTCACTGCCTGGCGTCTCCCTGGCAGGGTTATGTCATTCCCTCGATTGGAGAGGGGAAAAAAAAAAAGCAGACTAACCCAAAACATCCTCATTTTCCTGCTGATTTTCCCTGTCTTAAATGAGAATTCTCAAGGATGATTCAGGCGTATTTTGGATCTGTGCGATCAGCTGCTAAATTTAAGGTTCTGGATGTCACTCAGAGGCTATGAAAGGCTCCTGTGTCACCCCCTCTGGGTAAACTGAGCCACAGGACTTTTAAAATAGTCTCTTCCCTGGGAATTTATCCCTGGGGGGTCCATCCCTAGGGATGTATCCCTGAGTTTTTGGCAGCACAGCGGCAGAGAATTATTAATGGTGATTAGGTGTTGCGGCCATGGATTTTTAAGCTCCAAATGGTGAAAAATTGGAGTTTAGTGACAAAAGAGGGGAAAAGAGAATTTAGTGACAAGTAAAATAATCAAATATCCAGTAAAAGAGAATGAATACGGGGGGGGAAAACTCCTCTTTTGTGGCGTGTCACCCCTAAAAAAGAGCATTTCCCACTCTGCTCATCCCATGGAAGCAAAACCACCTTTCTCCACTCAAACCCCCGCCGCCTGCGGCTCATTCCCCCTCCTCAAAAAGCAACTCCAGCACCCCCCTCCACCCAAACCGTGGAATAAAAAGCATCCTCTGGCCGAGCATCCTGGCCGGCTGGCATCCCTTACCTGCGGGCGGTGCCGGGAGCGGTGAGCTCGGAGCGGGCCGGGCTCTTTGTGCCGGGGAGCCGCGGGCGGAGCAGCGTCGCTTTTGTCTGCCGGCTCTGCAATGCAGCCCCTCCAACTGCCCTTCCTCCTGCGGGGAGGATGGTGATGGTGATGATGGTGATGATGGCAGATGAGTCAGCGGCTCCCACCCGCGCCGGGGAGGGAGGGGAGGGCGGCAAGGGCGGAGGCGCGGGGGGGGATCCTGCGCGTTGGACCCCCAAGCTGAGGATGTATTGAAGCTGGTTCACTCCTGAAGCCTTCAGCTGCGTGCTGGGGAGAATAATTTTCAGCCAGCAAGGAGCTGGGGAATATTTCTTTTTACCTGCATGTGAAGATGTGGGGTGCTGTGGTACCCCCAGACTTTGGGAGAGCATTGTGCAGGGAAATTTGGCTCAAAGAAACCCCCAAAAATTTTTATATATTTATCTATCTATCTATCTATCTATCTATCTATCTATCTATCTATCTATCTATCATCTATCTATCTATCCATCTATCTATCTATCTATATATATATATATTTTTTTTTCAGTCTGAGATTGAAGGTATTTGGTCCTAAGGCCACACGGCAAAAATATCCCAGATGTGGAACTAGACGTAGAGGGAGACACCCAAAACTGGCATCAGTCACTGCCAGGGCTCAGGGGGGGCTTCACCCAGCTTGGGGGCACCTCCCACCCCACTTTTCCCCAAAATCTGATGCTCGGTGTTGGAGGGGCAGCAAAGAAAACCCCGATGCAACCCCTCAGACCAGGAAATCTCCCTGCCCCAGCGCCACTGAGACCCCAAACACCCTTTTTTGGGGACACAGGCCACATCATGCACCTGAGAGGCTGAAGGCAGCCCTTGTCCTCCTCTCCCTGAGATCAACATTCTTTTGGTGCTTTAGGTTTTGGGTTTTTTTTCTTTATTTTCCTCCCTGTTCCCTCCGTGCAGCTCATTCCTGATGGTGCCAAGCTGTTCTGCCAGTGCTCGGCTTTCAGCCAGACTATTTCTGCCTCCTCCTCCTCCTCCTCCTCCTCCTCCTCCTCCTCCTCCCAGCGCTGTCATGGGCAAAGAGGATCCCATGTTCCTGCTCCAAAATAGACCCTCGGTCTCAGCTGGGCCTTTGCAGCTCAGCAGAGGGAAAATTCCAGCTGGGAGCCCTTTGGAGGATGCTGATCCCTCCAAGGCGTTGAGCTGCTGTGGTTTTGGGGGTCCCCCAGGCCATGGGGTGCAGTTTGGCTGAGCAGCCTCATAAGAAGCTGAGTGTCACACGTCTCCTTGCTCTTTGGGGTGTCTGTCACCTCCTCACACGTGACAGATTGGGGTGTCCCTCTCTGAGAAGGGACCTGGGGCTGAACCCCCAGGGGACGGAGCAATGAGGGCACTGCTCTGGGTTTTGGGAGGGCAGCGAGGGGGACAGTGTCCTCTGGCAGCACAAACACCAAAAATTAAAAAAAAGGGCTCCTCAGCTGAAATGAGGTCACAAACACTTGGGGTATTATCAGCCAGGGCCACCCGATGGCTGGGGACAGGCGTGGGACAGAGACCCGACTGAGTGGGGACAGTGCTGCCTTGTTCAGCATTTCTGGAGTGGGAGCAGAGGGGATGGTTGGGGTTCGGGGGCTGACACAGGAAGGGACACTCAGGCTCACACGGGGGCGGTGGCAGTGGCAGGACAGTGGTGGTGACAGTGACAGGATTGTGGTGGTGACAGTGACAGGACTGTGGTAGTGACGGTGGCAGGGCTGTGATGGTGGCAACGGCAGGGCAGTGACGGCGGCAGTGGCAGCACTACAGTGGTGGCAGTGGCAGGACTATTTTGGTGGCAGTGGCAGGACTGTGGTGGTGACAGTGACAGGACTGCAGTGGTGGCAGTGGCAGGACTATGGTGGTGGCAGTGGCAGGACTGCAGTGGTGGCAGGGGCAGGACTGCAGTGGTGGCAGGGGCAGGACTGCAGTGGTGGCAGGGGCAGGACTGCAGTGGTGGCAGTGGCAGGACAGTGATGGTGGCAGTGGCAGGATTGTGGTGGTGGCAGTGACAGGACAGTGATGGTGAGAGTGGCAGGACTGCAGTGGTGGCAGTGACAGGACTATGGTGGTGGCAGTGGCAGGACTGTGATGGTGGCAGTGACAGGACTGCAGTGGTGGCAGTGGCAGGACAGTGATGGTGCCACCAGATGTTGTGCAAGCGGAAGGGCACCGAGCTGGAAGTGGTGACACCACCCAACGCCGGCTGCAGGGTGGCACGGGCGTTCCCACGCCTTTGGGTGCCCCACGGGCTCTGCTGTGTCCGTGGAAAAAGCGGGCACAAGGCTGGGGGGCAAATGGGAGCGTAACTGGGACCTGGCGGGGACCCCCACCCTACCTGCTCCCCTGGCATTCCCCCAGTGCTCCTGGAAACCCCAAATACCTCCACACCCAGCTGGGACCCCCAGCCTTAACAGGACCTCAAGTACCCCCAGTCCTTCTGGGACCCTGGAGACTCCCGTTCCTACCGGGACCACCATTCCTACCGGGACCATGGCCCCCTCATCTATGGGGACCCCTATTCTACCGGGACCCCTATTCCTACAGGGCCCCCCATTCCTACTGGGATCCCTATTCTACCGGGACCCCCATTCCTACCGGGACCCCCATTCCTACCAGGACCCTGGCCCGCCATCCCTACCGGGACCCCCATTCCTACCGGGCCCTCCATTCCTACCAGGACCCCATGTTCCCATTTCTACTGGGACCCCCATTCCTACCGGGACCCCAGCCCCCATTCCTACCAAGTCCCGGGGCCCCCCATTCCTACCGGGACCCCCATTCCTACAGGGACCCCGTGTTCCCATTCCTACCGGGATCCGTGTACCCATTCCTACCGGAACCCCTATTCCTACCGGGTCCCCTATTCCTACCAGGTCCCCATTCCTACCGGGATCCCCATTCCTACCGGGACCCCTATTCCTACCGGGACCCCTGTTCCTACCGGGACCCCTGTTCCTACCGTGACCCTGTGTTCCCATTCCTACCGAGACTCTCGAGCCCTAATTCCTTCCGGGACCCCGTCCCCCATTCCTACCGGGCCCCCATTCCTACCGGGCCCGGCCCCGCAGTGCCGGCGGTTCCCGGGGAGGGCGCTGTGCCGGGGCCGGGCCGGGCCGAGCCGCGCCGGGCGGCGGGAGCTGCGCCGCGTCCGCACCGGGCCACGCCTGGGGCTGCGAGCGGGGCACCGGCACCGGGACCCGCACCGGGACCAGGACCCCCGAGCCACGCTGGGCTGAGAGCGGGGCACCGGGACCGGCACCAGCACCGGGACCGGGGCTCGCACAGGGATCGGGACCTGCGCTCCCGGGCCACGCTTGGGGCCGCTGCGAGCCGGACACCGGCAGCGGGACCGGGACCTGGACTTCCGAGCCACGCGTGGGGCTGCGAGCCGGACACCGGCACCGGGACCCGCTCCGCGCCGGGACAGGTAATGGGGCCGCCACCGGGACGGGAACCGGCCGGTCCCGCGGGGTGCGACCCCGGGGAAGGGCCCCGGAACCGCCGTAGGATGGCGGAGAGAGCACCGGGATCGGCACCGGGATCGGCACCGGAGCGGGAGCGGGGCGGCGGGACGACCCCCCCCCTGCAGCTCGCTGGTTCAACCGGGGAGCCCTCCCGGGATCCGCCGGCTCTCCCCGGGACCACCGGGACCACCGGGCTCCAAGGCCTGCCGGCTCCCACCAACCCTACCGGGACCCCCGGGGTCCCAAACCCTGCTGGGACCCCCGAGCCGCCGGAGCCCCGCGGAGCAGCCGCTGCCCCGGGGGTCGCAGCCGGGCCCGTCCCTCGCAAAGGAAGTTCACCTCGCACTCCGCCGCCCAGCCCGGCGGTCCCGGGCACTGTCCCCCCGTCCACCGCTGTCCCCACGCTCTGTCCTTCCCTCCGAGCTTCGGGAGACCCCAGCGGGCGCCCTGCGAGCGGCTGAGCGCGGCGCTGGGGGGCTCGGAGCGGACCCCCCTGCCCGGAGCCCGCCGGTGACGCAGAGCCCAGCGGTGCTTTCCCAACCGGGAAGTCATTTTGCCTGTGCCGGCAGGCCCGGGCCCAAAGCCGCCCTGCCCGGGGCTACCGAGCTGGCCGGGTGGGCTGAGCCCGGCCACGGCTCATCGCAGGGGTGGCTGAGGGGTGGGCGGGGGGCGTGAGACCCCCAAAGCGGGGGTTTGGCCCGGCAAGAAACGCCCGGAGCCGGGCCGGCCCCGCCGTCGCCTTTTGGAGGACGTGAGGCCGTGGCGGGTGCCGGAGGGGCTTGGAGGGGCGCGGGCGGGGGTCGTGGCCGTGAGAACCCTGGTGGGTTCGCTGCCGGCTCGTCCTTGGCCGAGCTCCCCACGGAGGCTCCCCCGGTGCCCCGGCTGCAGTGCTGAGTTCGGGGGGCTCCTCCCCAGCGAGGCCCGGCCGCTGCTCTGCCGGATCCCAGCGCTGTCCGGGCCGTGTTTGCTGAGCAAATCGGGCTGGGAAGGAAAGGCTGCCCCCTCCTCATCTGCCCCGCAGCCCCCTCCTCATCCGCCCCGCAGCCCCCTCCTCATCCAGCCCGCATCCCCTTCCTCATCTGCCCTGCAGCCCCCTCCTCATCTGCCCCGCAGCCCCTTCCTCATCCACCCCGCAGCCTTCTCCTCCTCTGCCCCGCAGCCCCTTCCTCATCCACCCCGCAGCCCCCTCCTCATCTGCCCCGCAGCCCCCTCCTCATCCACCCGCAGCCGGGGGGCGAGGCCGGGTTTGTCAGGGGGGCACGGAGCCGGTGTGCACCGAGCGTGTCACAGCCTGCCCGTTCGCAGCGTCCGCGCTCCGGGAGGGGCTCGCCGGGGGAAGGGGACACGGCGGGGGACACGGGGGTCCTGTGGTTGTGGGGGGAGCAGCACAGGGGACACCCACCCCACGGGTTGCAGGGTGATTCCGGGGGTTTCCTGGCGACAGATCCTGGCCGGAGGCGCTGCCGCGGCCGTGCCCAGGCTGGGCTCGGAGCCCCCCGTTTTGGGGGGCTGCCCCGGGGCCCCGCTGCTCCGTGCCGGGAGCAGGAAGTGCGGCCGGACTTTGGTCCATCCGGCGGCACCGGCGCAGGGGCAGAGGAAGGAACTTGTGCTGTTTGCTCGGCACCCATCGGCCCGGGGCGCTCTCCCGTGGCCGATACCGGGCTGAGCGCTGCTTTTGCGGCAAAGGAGTCATCTCTCCTTAGCATGAGAAGCCCCATTTTGGGGGTGAACCCCCCCTTTGCACACCTCCTTGCCTACCCCAGGTGGTACCGTGGGAGTTTGGGATAAAATCCCAGCAGTCTCTGTTTATTTCTCCCCCGTCTGCTCTTCAGAAGCTGGAGCGGAAGAGCTCCAGCTCCGGCCCCTTTTCGGAAAGGCCGGGATATTTATAGCTGCCTGGCTCAGGGAGTTGGGATTTGCCATGCTGCCTCCATCCCCCCCATCCTGCCGCAGCATCCTTCAGCTGCGTCCTGCCCTGGAGCTGGGGACAAAGCCCAGCCGTGGCCGTGGGGACAACTCTGGGGGTCTCTGTTTGATACCCAGGGTCCCTGGGACGTCTCTGTCCGATCCCTGGGGGAATCTCCTTGCAATGCCAGGTGTCCCCTTGGACGCTCTGGGGTCTGCTGGGGCTCTCTGCCTTTTTTTGGATGCTAGGAAGTTGTTTTAGCGTTAATCTGGGGAGCTCAGGCCCGGAAGCATCGCTCTCCCTTCCCACTCACAGCCAGCTGCTCCTCTCCACGCTGTGCCACCCCGACCAGGTGTCCCCATGGAGTGACCCTGCCCAGGGGTCCCGGCAGCCGTGCCAGCACGGGGGGGACGCTGGCTGCCACCACCATGAGTGACTTCTGGCACAAGCTGGGCTGCTGCGTCGTGGAGAAGCCCCAGCCCGTGAGTACCCCCCACCCCGTGCAGCCATTTCGGGCAGGGCCGTGGGGGTCGGCGGGGGCTGACGGCCTTCATCCCCTTGCAGAAGAAGAGGAGGAGAAGGATCGACCGCTCCATGATTGGGGAGCCCATGAACTTCGTGCACCTGACGCACATCGGCTCCGGGGACATGGCTGCGGGAGAGGGGCTGCCCATGGTACCCTGGGGGCTGGGGGGGCCTGCCTGGGGGGCTGGGGCTCCCACCTGGGTGACAGGTGGTGCTTTTGGGGTGGCAGGTGTTGGTTTTGGGGTGGTGGAGTCTCACAGTTGGGTGCTGGGTGTTGTTTTGGGGTGCTGAGTGTTGTTTTGGGGTGCTGGGTCTCAGGGCTGGGTGCTGGGTGTTGTTTTGGGGTCCTGGGTGTTGTTTTGGGGGGCTGGATGTTGTTTTGGGGGGCTGGGTCTCAGGGCTGGCTGCCTGTGTTTTTTTGGGGTGCTGGGTATTGTTTTGGGGTGCTAGGTGTTGTTTTGGGGTGCTGGGTTGTTTTGGGGTGCGTGGTGTTGTTTTGGGGTGCTGGGTCTCAGTGCTGGGTGCTGGGTGTTGTTTTGGGGTGCCTGGTGTTGTTTTGGGGTGCTGGGTCTCAGGGCTGGCTGCCGGGTGTTTTTTTTGGGGTGCTGGCTGTTTTTAGGGGTGCCGGGTCTCCCGGCTGGGCGAGGGGGTGGCACAGGTGGGTGACAGGTCCTCTCTGCAGACTGGTGCTGTCCAGGAGATGAGGTCCAAGGGCGGCCGGGAGCGACAGTGGAGCAGCTCCCGCGTGTTGTAGCGTGTGAGTGGCACCCCCAGCGTCCCCTCCGAGCCACCTCTCCGAGGAACACCCGGCTGAGCCGCCGCCTGGGCCCTCCCACAACCCATCCTCTTGCATTTTGCAGATTCCTGGCTTTTTCAGCCCGAACTTGAACTGCCTGATCCCCCCCCGCTGGAGGAGAAGCCCACCTGGAGTGCTTGAACCCCGCGGTATTTATGCAGCGCCATCCTCACCCGGCTCCCGGTGACTTTGGGTCGTCATCCCTCTGGAAAATCCCTCCTTCCCGGAGGTCCTGGCTGGTGACGCGGGGAGGGAGCAGGGACAGCAGCCCCCATCTCCTGCCCCACCTGGAAAGGACACAGCCACCCCCTGAAACGTGCCAGGAGCTGCCAGGCGCAGCCCACGTGTCCCAAATCCTGCCAGTTTCCCCTTTTCCCGCTCCCGTGTCTCCCACGGGCTGCATGGTGGTGCCTCAGTTTCCCCAGGGAACCAGCCGTGGTGCAGAGGCAGCTTTGATGCCTCCCAGAACATCACAGAGGAGCAAAACCAGGATTAAGCCCTGATATTCTGGTGCCAAACCAGAGTTAAACCCGAGATGTTCTGGTGTCAAACCAGGAATCGATGTCAAGCTGGGATTAAACCCCAACTCCTTGGAGCAGAACCGGGATTAAACCCCGATGCTTCGGTGCCAAACCAGGATTCGATGTCAAACTGGGCTTAAAGCCCAATTCCTTGGAGCAGAACCGGGATTAAACCCCGATGCTTCGGTGCCAAACCAGGATCCAACCCCAAGGCTCGGCTGTCTCCGAGCCCACAGTGCCTCCAGCCGGCATTCCACCGCCGCCAGACTCCCACCTCCCCCCCTTTTTTTAGGATCTGTTCTTCTTTTTAAGCTCCAAAACCCACCTGAGCAGCCTCCATCTCCTCGGGCAGGACCGTGCTGGGGTCCCCTCCACCCGGGATTGTCCCCAGGCCGGACAGGGCCTGACCCGAGGAGGGCTCTGGAATTCAGGCGCGGGTGTACATAGTTTAATTAGCGCCAGGATTAAATATTAACTAGCACGTGCTGGCTGACAGAGCCTTTCCCCTGCCCTGTGCTCTGGTGGGAGCTGGGCTTTTCCAGCCCCTGTGTCGTGCTCGGGTCAGGGTTTTTGGGGAAAAAACATTCCACCCTTGAAATAAATGCCTCGTGCTGGCCCAAGGGGTGGGTGCACGAGCTGCCCCGGGCTCCTCGCTCCCTCCTCGGCTCCTGGAGCAGCCAAATCCACTGGGAAAAGCTGATATTCACAGCAGGCAGAGACCATGACTTTTTATGGCACAACCAGTTTCCTCCTGGCTGGGCTGGACTCGGGAGTGTGGCTGCACTGACACCCCCTCCTTGGACACCCCAAAATGTTCCTGTGACCCATTGTAGAGGGGATTGCACCCCAGGGAAAGAGGGGGTGCACCCCCAGCTCGAGTGGGGCAGCACCCCGTCCCAGAATAAAAGCCAAGAGCCAAAACTGGAAGAAAAGGGAGATTTAATCCTTGGAAAACGGTGACAGCTCTGGACGGCTGCATGTCCGGACCCACCCTCTGGGCCCCCCTCTGCCCCCCAAGGAAGGAAGAGCATCAAGAACTCCTTAACTCCCCCACCCCAACGCCTTCATTCAGGGGGTGCATCTCCTGCCCAGGGCACCCCCAAAAACCCACCCTGGGGACCACTGGGGCGGAGGGAGCCACTGGGGGGGACAAACCACGACGAGGACCAGGAGCTGAGCTCTAGCACAGGCAGCTGCAACCCCCCCCCACACCCAGGCACCCCACGGGGCCACACTCAGGGACCCCAACTTCTCATCCACACCTCAAAAAACCACCGGGGTGCCCGCTGCTATTTCGGGGAGCCGGGGGGCTGCCCCACGGCGATGCGGCTGACCCGCTCCAGGACATCCTGGGGACACAGCGGGGGCACGGCCTGCGCCAGGGGACACTCCTCCACCAGGCTGTTCATGGGGGTGGGCGGGGGCACCACCTCCTCCTCGGGACCCCCGGCAGCCCCCAGGCCCCCCAGCGCTGCCCGCAGGATGGGCAGCACCTTCTTACGAGCGGCCACGGCGTTGCCCTGGGCGTAGGCGGCCACGCGGGGCCAGGGGCTCGGCAGCGGCCGCAGCAGCAGCGCCGGCGACGTCGCCTCCTCCAGCGCCCGGCACAGCTGCAGGGGGGCGAGCAGCGAGGCTGGGACCTGCCCTGCGCCCCCAAAAATGGGAGGTTCCGTGGCAAAGCAGAGCCGGGGAGAGGCTGGCTCACCGTGCTGCGCAGGGCATCCTGCGCGCTGTAGACGGCGAGTTTCCGCGTGGGCTCGTGGCGCTCGTTGAAGGACACGGTCATGGCCACCAACCCCGCGTAGCCACGGGCCTGGCAGAAAGCCTCCAGCTCCTGCAGCAAGCCAGGCCGGAGCAGGAACGTCTGGACAAGAGGGGAGGGGTCTTGGCGTCACCGTGGTGTCCCCGGCGTGCCGCTCCCTGCCTCGGTTTCCCCCTCAGCCCCAAGTCTCACTTCCAGGTCCTCGAAGACGCCGCTGACGGCGACGACGGCCTCGTCGTTGGAGAGGACTTTGAGGTCCTTCCGCAGCATCTGCTCTGTCGTCAGCCCTGGGAGGTGGCCAGGGGATGAGGCCCGGGGCACCTTCCCGTCCCCAAGGAGAGGGGGACACGCTGGCACACACCTGTGACATCAAACTTGGCCGCCTGCAGGGCCCCGAACACGGCGTCGCGAGCCGGCAGCTCCGGGAACCTCTCCTCGAGCAGGGACACGCAGGCCACGTCCCTGGGCGTCACCTTGCCCGCGGCCGGGCTCAGGTTGATGCAGTCCAGCAGGATGGTGCCTGCGGGGACGAGCGGGGGCCGCGTTGTCACCTTGTCACCGGGGGCCAAGGCTGAGGCGGGACCCCCCCCCCCCGTGCTCACCGTGCAGCAGCGCGGCCGTGGTTCTGTCCAGCACGCCCGGGGGGCCCTGCAGGATCCGCTCGGTCACCAGCGTGGCGCAGGAGCCCACGGGCTCCACGGTCACCCGGCACGGGGGACCACGGTCCCGCTCCAGCGGCCGGTGGTCCAGGACCTCCACCACGGCCTCTTCCAGGGCAGCGTCAGCACTGGCGGGCAACGGGAAGGGTCACCCCCGGCAGAGCCCGCCAAACCCTCGTATTTCCTTTTTTCCCCCCCCTAAAAACTCGCCAGGAACGGATCGATGTCACCCACCCCGCGTGGTGGCCCTGGCTGTCCCCAACGTGCTCACCCGGGCAGGACGTGGTGATCGACCAGCGTCAGGGAGAGCAGCCCGGCCCGGTGCAGCCCCCCCAGGTCGATCTCGTCCCGAAAAAGCAGCGAGGCGGCCGGGATGCCCCGATCCCGCAGCAGGAACGTCGTCTCCGTCCGCAGCGCGAAGTCGGCGCGGGGGATGTTCAGCACCGGCACGAAGGCGGCTTTGGGAGCCGGGGTGGTCTGCAGCAGGGCGGGGGGGGGGGTCACACCCAGTGAGGCGTCCCCCCGAGGCCACCGGTGGTCACCGGGCTGGTGGCCGAGCCTCACCTGGGCGAGGAAATAGGCCAGGGCCAGCGCGGAGACGGTGGAGTCCAGGTCACAGGCCTCGTTGCCCATCACCACGTGGATCTCCTGCTGCTGCTGGGTGTGATCCTGCGGGGATGGGAGGTGTCAGGCACAGCAGCAGCACCAAAATCCTCCAAAGCGCTCCCTTGTCCTCAGCAGCGTCCCTGGAGCCACCCATCACGGGTGTCACCCACGGGTGCCACTCCTAGCGAGGTCCTGGCAGCCCTGGGGATCCATTTCTGGCGTTAAAGCCTCAGGGGTTTGGGGTGTGTGTGGAGTGAGGTGTGTGGGATTCCAGGAAAACTCACCTGAGCCACCAGGTGAGGCCAGGGACCACCCCAGCCCCGCAGCCCTGAGTGCTTTACCCCATTTATTCTAGAATTTGGGGCAGGGTGTCACCCCAAAACATGGTGTTTCACCCTCTTTTGCTTGCCTGCAGCAGCAGGAAAAACATGTCACTCCTCTGTCCCCCGCCCACGGGAGCCACCCCATCCCCAGCCCTGATTTTTGGGACAATTCTCTGCTGCCATAACCCAGATTTGCTAATTTTTGATAGAAACTGAGGACAAAAAAAACCCAAAAAACCAACCCGAGAGCAGCCGCAGCCCAAACCCCCCGGCAGGTCTGGGATGGGGCTGCAGCAGGGAAAGGTTTTGGGGTGTCCCTGGTGTGGCTGTGCCCTGTGGGCACCCCGAGCCCCCGTTCCTGCTGAGCCCAGCCCCGAGGGCACCCCGCTTTCCTGGCCCCTCTGCTCCCCACGGCACCCCAACCCAGGGGGCTCACCTCCTCCTGCACCCCCATTTACCTGCACCCCAATTCCCTGCACCCCAGCTCCCCCCTGCTCCCCCTTTTCTCTGCCCCCCCATTTCCCTGAACCCCAATTCCCTGCTCCCCAATTCCCTCCCTGCTCCCCCAATTCTCTGCACCCCATTTCTCTGCTCCCCCAATTCCCCCCAATTCCCTCCCTGCTCCCCCATTTCCCTCTCCCAATTCCCTTTCCCATTTCCCTGCACCCCATTTCCCCAGCTCAGGGAGGGGCTGGGCCGCTCCCGTTCCCCCC
>NW_024499318.1:369983-370877 GCF_017590055.1 Onychostruthus taczanowskii
CCCGAGCCCCCCACGCCCCCCAGCCCCCCGTACCTGCAGGGCCGCCCGGCTCCCCGCCACGAAGCGCTCCATGAGGGCACGGATCCACGGCCCGAGGCGCCAGTACGGCCCAGTATGGCCCAGTATGGCCCAGTATAACCCAGTATGGCCCAGTATAACCCAGTACAGCCCAGTACGGCCCAGTATAACCCAGTATGGCCCAGTATAACCCAGTACAGCCCAGTATAACCCAGTACAGCCCACTATAACCCAGTACAGCCCAGTATCATCCAAACTGTCCCAGTATCCCCCAGTCCATCCCAGTCCAGCTCAGTATAAGCCTAGACTGTCCCAGTCCAGCCCAGTATCAGCTGGACTGTCCCAGTCCAAGCCCTGACTGTCCCAGTATGTCCCAGACTGTCCCAGTATCCCCCAGTCCGGCCCAGTACAGCCCAGACTATCCCAATCCAAGCCCAGACTATCCCAGTATCCCCCAGTATGTCCCAGTCCGGCCCAGTACAGCCCAGACTATCCCAGTACAGCCCAGACTATCCCAGTACAAGCCCGGACTGTCCCGGTATCACCTGGACTGTCCCAGTATCCCCCAGTCCGGCCCAGTAGAAGCCCAGACTGTCCCAGTCCAAGCCCAGACTACCCCAGTATGTCCCAGACTGTCCCAGTACAAGCCCGGATTGCCCCAGTATCCCCCAGTATGTCCCAGTCCGTCCCAGTCCGGCCCCGCCGCCCCTCCCCCCGCGCCGCAGGGGCCGCTGGGTGGGGGCGGGGCCCTTCCCGGCATCCCCCGCGCTGGGGGGGCTCGGGGGGGACCCCAAATCTCCTCTTTTCCCCCCAAAACCCTCCCGTGACCCCCAAACCTCCTCTTTTCACCCCCGGCACCCCCCAGCCCCCCGCTGA